>NW_015548273.1:331246-353915 GCF_001515605.1 Sinocyclocheilus anshuiensis
TGGTAAGCAGCTTGCATTTACTGACACCTGTGGCATGTTCTTTCTTGTCCCCGCCCTCACAGGTTTCTTAAAGCATCTGATTGGCTATATCATGTGATCACTCAAACTAAACATGAACATTCTTTTGGTAAAACATGCTGTAAATGTAAATTCAAAATTACTCTTACATTTAATATCACACCAGTAAGACTGCTGCTGTAACAGCACTGTTTTTGAACAACATAGTGGAGTATTGCTTTTATACAAAAGGTTTTAAACACTAGGTTAATATAATAGCCTGTTAACATATATTAGACACAAAATTGCCAGTTGCTTTCTCTGTTTTTGATCCGCCATAGAATCGGTTGAATAAATGATTCAATGACTCACTCATAACAACATTCGCTTGTTTACTTCCTGAATGAATCAAAGTTTTGAACGAATTGGTTGAATTAATGATTCGAATGAATCACTCATTAACACACAGTCCCTTGTTGCCATCTACTATGTATTGTCTACTGGCTATTGTACTGGCTAAGTAACCTGCAAAAGATTCGAAGAAAAATCCCCACCAGCCACAAGTAGAACATAAAACTCGCACAAAATGCCAAAGCCTGTGAATAGCAGAGTGCCATAATGTGTGCTCTTATCAGGCCATGCTTAAGTTCAATTAATCATACTAAGCCACTTGTGTGAGTTACAATTAATAATTAAATAAGCAGAAATTCCAAGATGTTTCAGTTTAGTCTTTTTACAGGAAATTGTCTCCATGCAAAAATTCAGATTGATTCTGGCCTTTAAAGGTGTCTTATATCATAAGGAATCAGATACTCCTTGATCTTTTGAGATAAAAGAGTCCACCGTAGCCTACTATATGAAAACATACAGAAAGTTCAGATATCCTTCTGAAGGACATCCTTCTTAACAGTTCAAGCGTCATATTTCAGGGTGGAATGTTTGTCCTGAAAGTTTTGAACCTGTCACAATGTACAGAAGCCTTTGAAAAGTGAAATTAGACAACAAAACTGCATCTCATCATGTGCACTGTGCTGATGCTCATTTCAAATGCAAAAAGTGTTTAAACAGTTGTAGAGGCACAACACCAATAAAAAGGCAGTATAATAAGGGTCAAAGAAAGAAAATAGAAAATGTTAATATAAAAATACATTATGACTATGGGTACAAAAGAGTAAGCTATGATCTGTTTAAAACAATGAGGCTCATAGACATACTGAGACTAATGGAAATGCTAACAGACAGCTTTCTCTAGGGATTATAGACCTACTTCATTAAAACTAACATATTTGTAGGCTATTGTGTTAAAGTAATCTAGTCAAGGAACAGGAATTATGCATATTGTTTTAATCTCCAATTTATCATTTATAACATGATGCAAAAAGAATAGTTGAATATATTCCTCTTGATGAAATCATTAAACCATCTGTTTGGTCCTATCTATTAATTCGCCCACTAAGAGATATCTAATGTAAAATTTATGACAACGTGTGAATATAATTGTAAGATGATTTCTCCCTCAAGGCACGACAGCTACTTATTCATATAATCATATAAAAAAGAAGTCTATTATGCACTTATTTTTTCCCCACTTATAATGCTAGTCAAGGTTTTTGAAACTATTTGAATGACCATTTTTCTCTGACCCTAAACAAATATTGATACTGTACCTTTGAAAATTCTATAAATTGTCTTATCTATAAATTATTACGATTACTGCCATTCTTCATACTGCCATTCATTAACATATTGCTGAATACTGAATAGGTGTTTATATACAGTATGTACATGAGATGTCATTTAAATGTACTAATTGTCATGACATATAACCATAACGGATTATGAATTAGCTGATTTTGCTTAATTTCATGCATAGGTTGGGAAGGAGCTTCCATATAGCAAAATGTTAGTCAGTGATGACTGCAAGCTTATGTTGAGTGATCTAAAGTCAAGACCTGGAAAAAAAAACTGTCAAAAGAGATTAACTGATAAACTGAATGATAAAGAGAGGAATGAAAGAGAGAACACGCTCAACAGGTTTATTATTGATGGCAGACTGATAAAGGCAATGGCATTATTGAGAGAGAAGAGACAGAAGTAATGACTGAACAGAATTATGTATTTCTGTGCACAGCCAGGTCAGGTGACACAAGGTCACTGGCAAGGTGCTGAATCAATGCCTGAAGCAGACAGGTATAGATGCCAAAACACAACCAGTAGACAACCAGACATTCTCAAAATGTCTCAAAAAACATGCAATAGAGTTGTCCCATAAAACAACTGCACATACAGACTGTTTCAAAAATGAGCCAAAGTGATTGAAAAAAAAACTGTAATGTCTTTACTCTAATTCTAAAATGTGTGTGTACATAGTGCAGTCTCACTACAAAAACATTTTTATAATGGAATATTGCATCCTGCAGATAATGGCTGAAAGTACAATGACGTTGTCACGAATTCGGTCCATGGACTTCCGTTTATTCACCACCAGAGGTCACCCTTTCCATTACATTGACTCTCGCACAACACAAACTGTTGCATAGCACCCCGGACTACATATCCCATCATTCTTTGCACGATTTGCACACTGCACTGATTGCACTCATTGCACACAGCTGTTTCTAATCACCTCACTCACTATATAACACCCACTCTAACCACCTTTCTCTGCTGAGTATTGTTTAGCCCGTACCCCATTCCGAGTCTCTGTGTTTTCCTTGTTTTGCCTTGCCTTGCCTGTTTCTGCGGTTTCTGATCTTTGCCTGTTTTCCTGGATTTTTCCCTCTCGTCTCGCCCCTGTGATTCTGTCTGCCGATCGGTGACCTACGCTAGCCCTGGGACTATTCTTGTGTTTTGCCCGCCATATACCTGTTTGCCATTGTTTGACCCTGTCTGTTTACCACGTCTCTTTAATAAAGCCTGCAGATGGATCCACACATCTCACGTCTCGTCAGCCCCGTTACAGACGTCAGTAAAGCTTTTCAAAATCTCCCTTTCTTTTAATTACCTCTCACATATGTACTTGTGGAAAAACAGCACTGATTCACACAAGAAAGTAATTTTCTGTGCATTTTCAGTAGTGACTCTTTTTAGAGAAAATTATTTGAAAATTGACAAACCAAGAGCACCTACTCAAATCAACTAACTCATATTGTAAGAATGTGTTTCGTGGCACGTGTTAAATCAAACATTTTGTTTATTTGTTCTGTTGGTTTTATGCCATGCAAAGAATTTGTTCAATGAGAATAGACGGTGATGGTGATCAATGACTGTGAGGAAGGAGAGAGAGATATGTCTCAATTCTGTCTTTTGTCTCTGCAAATGTGAAATTGAGATGAATGAGACCACGTAAACATTTCAAATTACCCACAAGAAAAGGGTGTGAGGGAATAATGGAGAGAAAGAGTGCATGTATGTCAAAGAGTATAAAGAGAGAGACAGGTAATGTAAGAGAGTGAGACAGACAGATTGCCTTACAGTTTTTCTCAGACGCTTTGGTGCATTTCTCGAATCATCCTTAATATTTGCAAAAATGTATGTGCATTTCTCAAAACAATTCGTACAAACAGCACCACACAATGGATTACCTGCAAAAGCCTGTAACTTACTCAAAATCCTTAGTTTATCTCTCAAAAGTAAGTATTTATGTCAATGAACATATCAGTGCCATCAGAATGAAAAGTACTTGTGCCATTGTTCACAAACAAGATAGTCAAAATGCTTAGTCATGTTGTCAATATGACAGTGCACTTTGTTAGTATTACCTAAAGTAAACTATGGCAGCATTTTGGATGACAGTTACTGTATTGAACAGTATGCCATATGCTTATGTATGCCATATATCCATTTAAAAATGTACAAATTTACTCATTACGGTATGTGGGATATTGATTGAAAGAGAGTGGATAGAATTCCACTTACACTTTCACTAGTGGTCTGACCAAAAAAAAAAAAAAACATTACAATGTCATTGTGATATAGAAAAGGAAAAAGAAATATGGGCACAAAGATGAAAATAAAAAAATATATAAGAAAGTCCATTGTTAGAATTTGTAACTCTTGTGTTGTCCTCTGTCTATACAGTATATGCTTTCCAACTGAAGATTCATGAGATGAACCTTTGAGCTATTTCAATCAATTAAATCAAAATCAGGTATTTGTGTATTAACACTCAGCCTATATACATTGATAGAACCAAAATCAATACATCAAATATTCTTTAGATACATGAAGAAGAATTCAGCATAAGGATGCTCGAGATATGAGAGTTTGATGATTTCTCTGACTCTACTGAAAGTTGATTTGTTTTTGCTTTACTTATTCCACGTAATGCATTTGAAGCAGCAATCGCTTCCCCACAGCTAGAACCTGATTATCACAAACTGGAGAGCAACTTCATTTATTAAAATTCATCATGGTGGAAGCACAATCCATCGGGGCATACGCATACTCGACTAGAACATACATTTTCATATCATTCACATATCAAACGAACTTTGCCCAGTCCCTCACGACTTCCGTATGCCGGTGCAGAGAAGAGTTTCTGTGTAGCTAAGGCTTCACAAAGGACCGTGGTGAGAGATGGAGGGAAAATATAGTGAAAAAAATGATTATAGTATCTGATTAATGTCTAAATATAGAGAGTGCTGGCTGGTAGAGCTGATCTAACTGGTTGTAGAGGTATGCACGAGTGGGAGAGGAAGGCCATGGACGAGACAGAGGTTGATTCACTTTGCACAGCCACAGCTGCTCTTGAAAAGAGGGAAATGAAAATAACTTCATATAGCATGATGGATGGGAGAAACTCCATTATAAGGGGCGCAGGTCATTTCTGATGATGCCAGGTAGTCAGTCAGTCAAAAAAGATGGATGTGAAGAGCAAAAGCAACAAACATTTTTCAGAGCAAATATCCTAATGAATACATTCATTTAACTGTGACTAATTACAAGGACAATCGATGCTTTATCGGTCATATTATGAACGGATGCCAATAGGTAATTAAACAGTCCAAATGGTCCAAAAGGTTAATTAAAGAACTTGCTCGGAAAGGTCAGGACATCCTGACAGTGATTATGGAGGCTTTGTTAACTCTTTTCATCTGTGAGGTGCATTTACTGTGACTGTAATCAAATATTTTCTCATTATCACTGCAATCACAAGTCTATTCAAAGATGCTTTTCATATGTGTATGAAGTTGAACAATTACATTCACATAAAAACATAGGGGCTCAAAGTAAAACTGACTCACCGGAATTAAGCAGTCAAGGCAGGGTGAAATCATTATTTGCCAAGCATAAGTTATCGGTGGTTGTTGTTTTATTAATAAGTCATATGTAAATTAAAGCCATTAAAACAAATCAATTGGGATTCTTTCATTTTCAGTAAGGTTGCTGAAAAACCTCTGATGCATCTCCAAGCAAACAAAGCTACCCAATCTTGAAAAAGACACGCATATGAAATTGTGATTTAATTGTCCCTTTGTACGTAATGCAGAACCAAAATGTTGAACAGAAACCAAAAAAAAACAAAAAACTTTTTTTTAGTTTATGCTGCCAAGTTTTGCACAGGTACATAATTGTGACTCATTTGTTATCATTAGGAAGAATTAATAGCCTGTGCAAACAGTTTTCTAAGGGAATCAATTTCTGACACATGGTCTGAAAGGGGGTAAATGCAGTTGGTATTTATTGCACTTGATTTATTGCACACTTGTGTGTGTGTGTATATATATATATATATACTGTATATAGTTCAATGAACAGCATTTATTTTGAAATATCTTGTTAATGATAGTGTATCACAGTTTCCACAAAAAAAAATATTAAACAGCATCAACATATTAAGAAATAATGATGACAAATGCTTCTTGAGCATATCCAGCAGTTCATTGGCCAGTAGTGCGTATATATGCTTTACAAAAAGTTTATAAAAACATAAATGTATATTGTGTTTTCATTATTATTATTATTATTATTATTATTGGGGGAAAAAACAAATACCACCCCACAATATCATATAGTACAACAGTCTTGCTGCTACTAAAAGAAAATTCAAGATCAAGAAATGTTGTTTCTGTTTATCTGTTTGTTCAGCTTTTGTGTTTGCCTTTCTCAACAACATTTGCAACATACTTGAACTGTTGCATCATGAGCAGTTGGCAAGAAGCAGACCAAACATATCGGCATTCAAAGCAGAGAAAGATGCTTCATGACTATGGATGATTTAGACAGCAGGTGAGAGACAGATGGAGAGGCATCACATGTGATTGTGATCTTTGATCACTCTGCCACGAAGTTTTAACACTGCAAATAAATTCTTCTGCTTCCAAACCTTCAGTCAAGTGAGAGAAACAGAAGAGATAAATTCATTTAATCTATTTAATATGCCTTTGACATAGAATACTATCACTGATAACAAGGACAACATATGTAACATGCCCAGGCATATCACAACTCTTTTCTCCTCTAGCATGTGCTGTGAGAATGTGGACTACCCGGGATGTTTGGAAGCTGCATCATTTCTTGAATCAATGTTGAAAACAATTTAATATGAGATGCAAGTAAAATAAATTGGGGTTTCTGAGAACTCATGATTCATACAGGTGATGTTGAATTGCTTATGACTGTACATCAAAGCACAAACAGTGAATAGTGTAAGCTTTCTGAAATAAACAAACACAATCTACATTTTAGCCTATATAAACAATGTCACAAATATCTGCATTGCATCGCAGCACATAAATAAGCATTGTAAATACAGCATTTTAAATAGTTACATATGAAATTCACAGCTCTAAAATGTTAGAAATAGTGCAAAATAAAACAAAACAATTGAATTCTCTTTTTTAAAAAGACTTTTCCACTCATAAAATATCCACACACACAGATACATCGGAGTTGGAAATTAAAATAAAAGATAAACTGGAAAGTAAACGTGCATGGCGCTCATTTAGTCATTTCATGTAACAATGCATATTGCCGTTCCGCTTGCAGAATTTAGATATAAATTTGAAAAGGGTTGGCTAAAACCCTTTTATACCTAGGCAACATTTTTAATAGGCTAGGTTATGTGCCCAAAATGTTGAAATGCAATCCCTGACTGTGGGCAACTGAGACTGGGGAAGTCTATTAACCTGGTCCCGGTGTTTTTCATTTCTTTTAGATGGGTTCCTCAAGCCTCAAGTGTAATACGGAGGACATAACACAGGTTAATTGAGATTTTTTTCTGCTCTGTCACAGATTGCCACCACATGCTGAACACAGAGACATGACTGGAAGGCGTCATTATGTGGGTAGCAGCCAGGCTTTACACCCGTTTGTAGAAATGTATTTGGCAAAGAAAGGTGGTGTGATATTCCTTGAGCATACACCTGTTTCTGTGCCTCAGAGAAATTCATTTACAGCGACTTATTAACTAAAAGCTTTCCAGGTCAAATTAAGTTGACTCTTTTGGTAAGGTAATGCAAAAATTCCATCATCCAGTTCCAGGAAATGAGACCAATACAAGACTCCATGGTCTTTTAAAATGCTACGCAGTGCTGTAACATTTTATAATACATTTCGATCTGTCCTCAAATTTGATTAGCTGAGCTGAAATATGCAGTCCACTTTTCACTTTGCTTGTCTGTGTTTGTGAGATCCAGCAGGCCGCATAAATAAGTGGTGATTAAGTGACTCTTACAAGATATTACACAGATATGCCAACAGGTGGTGACAAGTTACCATCTTCGTTAGTCAATGAATCATTCATTCAACTGATTCAATCAAAAATACTGCCGCATATGCCTGGATACTAGATGACAGTCTCCCCGTGTCAGCCCTGCTTCCAAACCCTTTCCACCATCTCTGACATACTGTCAGAATCAACAGGGCCACCTCTAATGCAAGCAGATGTAATTGTAGAGTCTGAAATAGAAGGGAAGCTTGATTGCAGAACAATGAAATGGCTCAGTCGACATGAAAAGTCACAGTGAGATAAAAAAATATTCATTTTACTTCTCTATTAGGGAAAGTGTGTCCTCCTCATATCGTCCATTATAATGTAGCTGAATCTAGCAAGATCAAGATCATGATTTCCATTCCCTGGGAACACGTGTACTGATAAAAATGGATGCATTGGATACACTTTAAGTTGCTTTGGATAAAAGCTACTACCGAAGATATTACATATTGTGCAGTTGTGAATGAAAGTGACTGGTGGTGATGTAAATGCAATTTTACAGCTTTGGAGTCTGGTGATCCACTTCTTCCACATGACATTTTGGCACAGGAAGAAACAATAGATTAGATGCACAGTGAAAGAGATCCTTTTACTGCTTTTAGTCATTTTCAAACACATAAGATGCTTATAATAGTACAGTACAGTCAGTCTTGTGGTAGAATTGAAAAGCTAATGCTCTCCTACCAGCCTGAGCAACCATGAGGAACTCTGAATCATCCACTCAAATGTTCTGATAACCATACTTGGCTGGTTGCACCTATTACATAATTCTTGGCAATGATGTACACCTATTACTGCTTACAAAAGTGTGCCAGGGTCAAGCATGAAAAATCTGAAAAATCTTTTATCCTCTACATGGTTCCCAGCATGCACTGGGGCATGCTTTTTTCCCTGTTTGCTGGTTTATTTTGCATTTGATATTTCTGACACCACTTTAAGTTATTTGCCTTTTTTTAAATCAAAGAATCCTGAAATAATAAGAAATGCTTCTGATCGTGTGACAAATGAAGACCGAAGACCGGATTGATGGCTGCTGAAGGAATAAATTACATTTTAAAATATATTAAAATAGAAAACAGTTATTTTATATTCGTAACATTTAACAATATTAATGTTTTTATTTTATTTGTATTTTTATTTCAAATAAACACAGCCTTGCTGAGCATAAGAGACTTCTTTCAAAAACATTTTAAAAATCTTATACCATTTTCAAATATTTGAACAGTAGTATAGATAGATATTGTGGCTTTATTTCTGTTAATCACAATAATTTCTGTTTATTGTTTTGAGGGGGAATCAAGGCTGAGTCTGGAAAATAATATTGCCATGCATCTGTTTCACAGAAGGGTCATTAAAAAGCTTGTTTTTAGAGAAACAGGGCGTGTTCAGATTATAATTTACAGTGACGTGCTGACTCACAGATTTTATCTCCAAAGATCCATTAAGATTGGCTTATGGATATCAACATATCTATCACTTATCAACTTATCTCACTGAAAGAGAGCAACAGGGATATTGGTTGTTTGCCAGATTGCATTCTAAGGAACCAAACCTAAAGAAAACACAAGATTTGAATCAAATGCTCCAAATTAACTAAAAGAAAAGTAATTAAAAGTAAGGACCCAGCTCCCAAACACAGGGAACACTAATAAACATAATGGTGTATATTATTCTTTCTCTGTATGCTAAATGACTAAATGTAAAAAAATAAATAAAAATAAAAATAAAACACCATTATCCCATTTTTTTTTTATTTGCTGTGTTATGACAGACTGGCCGAGGCTGAGGTAAATATCTGAAAACACTATTTTTTTATAAGAAATTACTAAATCGTTTAAAAATCTATCATCAGAGACATCTCTTTTGGCTGAAGCATTTCTATGTGGGATGTTCATAAAGACAAAATGTGATGGCACAGAAGTCACATATAAATATGTGTCTGTTGTCTGTTGCATATATGTTGCTGGTCGGCAGACCGTCTTCTGCCTCGGTTCAGATGAGTCAGTCTTGTGCTCTGTTTTCATGTCTCACTAAGCAAGTTTATTGCAGGAGAAATGAGATACCTCCTCTGCATGTACTCTCAGGTCTGATTCATGGAGTCGCTCAGGGCCTGCAGGTAGCGGGGTTGATCTGCATAATTGTTTGGCACTTGCTGATGACAGGAGAATCCTGTAGTGCAGAAGAATAGAGAGGGAGGAGAGGACAATGAATAGAAAGGGCATCTCTGCTTGACAAACAACGAGGGCCGGTCCCAGCTCTGACTCACAAGCCTTCTGAAAGGATCAACAGCCTGAGCAGCATATGCTATGACACAAGCTGGATTTCCACAGGTTCTCCACTCCTATACTGAATATAATTAAATATGTTTTTACCAGTGTTATTTTAGTATTATGTATATACTATTGATAATTAATATTTATCAATATTGAAAAATCTGTTATTTTTCTATTTTAAGCTTTAATTATAATTTTATTTTAAGTATTAATAATTGTGTGTGTGTGTGTGTGTGTGTGTGTGTGTGTGTGTGTGTGTGTGTGTGTGTGTGTTGTGTGTGTGTGTGTGTGTGTGCGTGCGTGTGTGTTTCATTTTTATTACATTTAAATTTTTTATATTTCCATTAAACTTTATTTTTTTTTTATTTTAATTTATTTTTACATTCATTCTTCTATTTAGCTTTCATTTATTTTTATTTCAGTTAGGCAAGTTATTTCAGTTATTTGCCAAGTTTTTTAAACAATATTTTATTTTATTTATTTCAATTATCGATTTTTTATATTTTTAGTATAATATATATAGTTTTAGTTAACAAAAACAACACTTTTTTATAATTGAAGTGAGTAATATAATGTAGACATTGAAGGAATAGTTCACCCAAAAATTTGAATTATATTATTTACTCACCGCAAATCTCTTTTCATATCCCTACAATATTTCTGAAATACAAATTACTTAATTTATTTAAGGAATCTTTACATTGTTCTGTTTAATGATTGTTTAATGTAATTCTCCAGTGAAGACATAAACACAATAAAGCACTCAGTGTTTCATTTTTGGGTGAACTATCCATTTAAGATCTTGAAAGCAGGCCAAATTTAGCATATACTGCAGTTACTCTCAATACTCTCAGACCACAATGAACAGAGAAATTCTTCTATATACTCATAACAGGCTATAGCCAATCCTTTGGAGCAAGTCAAGCCTGCTATTTATTTGAGAAGTATGTACTGAATGTTCTTTTTGATCCTTGAAAATATATATCATAATTTTTGTCTCTTGGATTTATATTTTCCAGCAATTTTGGGAGGATTTTAAAGTCTTATGTTTAAATAAGCAAACGTGATTGTCTAAAATGACTTGGTTCTATTTTGTGTGAAAGCCAGAAAAGTCAAGCAATCCTGCCGCAGTATCATTTCTAGATTGCTGTTCCATGTGTGCTACTGATTCACAATCATTTCACTCTAATTGTCCATTGTTTGGTCTTTGAGCCAGGCAAACAGTTTCTTTGCTCCACTGCACTTTCTGAACGTCCGGCCATGGCCCAGCAGGCCTGCTCTTGTCCAGTTTTCTTATGTCAGGGTTTTGTGCACAGCCTCCCAGCTTCACTGAATAAAACATGAGCTCTTCTGATTTACTGCAAACACAAGAAAAGTTTATTTTAAGTTAAATATTAAAGTAATATTTTTTTGTCTCCACATTTTATTACTTTTAAGTAGTAATATGTATGTGTTTGCAAAAAGTGTATTTGCTTTCTCTCTTTAGACTTTTGTGGGTTTAGTTTCACAGTTATGGAACAACTGCTTGGTCAATATTCACATTTGCATTGGCTCCTCTGTCTTCACAAATTCAAATTAACAAAAAAAATTGTTTGGAAAATGTCTCTGTGTTTCATTTTGTCCGTGAAAGTCACTGTGGTTCAATGTTGTTTTGGACCCTATTGACTTTCATGGTATGTACAAAAACAGAAATCATACAGGTTTAAAATGATGTGAGGGTGAGTAAATAATAACATAATTTTCATTTTCAGGAGAGCTATCCCTTTAAGACTCTGAAACTGTAAACTTTCTGTAAGTTTTTTTGTGTGCATATCCTTGTTTCAGTGTTATGTAAATGTTGAATAAATTATTTGGCTAAAAGCAAATGTTTTCCTGCATGGCACTGCAGATTTTCCAGAACACAATGTGCAGAGCGCACACACATAGGCACAAACACAACTAAAAAAAGACACTGTGCCACTTTACATCATCCGCCTTTAAATATGAAAGGACCTCTGGGTTAGTTGTGCCATGTTTTCCAGACATTTGAGATAATTGAACAAATTACGTGCAGGTTGCGGTTAGGCGCTGGGGTCAAAATAGCTGTTAGTATTAAATGCTTATGCCTCTGTACCATTCATTAATTGTGAGAATAGCTGTTTTTGCTCCTCTTCTCCTGTTCTGTAGTCATTAGACACATGACTGGCTCGCCGCAAGCTCTTAAGCCCCTTAAGTCTTGCACACCCTAAAGTGAAAAAAGGAAGAAAAAAAGAATGAAAGCATGCCTAATGACAGCTACATGTTTGCACAGATGAGCATCTGAATGTCATTTTAAATAAAGTGAAAGTGAAAAAGTGACGTGACATGTGGCCAAGTATGGTGACCCATACTCGGAATTAGTGCTCTGCATTTATCCCATCCTAAGTGCACACAAACAGCAGTGAACACACACACACCGTGAACACACACCCGGAGCAGTGGGCAGCCATTTATGCTGCGGCGCCCAGGGAGCAGTTGGGGGTTCAGTGCCTTGCTCAAGGACACCTCAGTCGTGGTATTGAAGGTGGAAGAGTACATTCACGCCCCCCACCTACAATCCCTGCCGGTACGAGACTCGAACCCGCAACCTTTGGGTTACGAGTCCGACTCTCTAACCATTAGGCCACGACTTCCCCAACTAAATACACAACGAGAATGATTTGTTTCCCTAATCACAACAGCAGTATTTCATAAATCTCCCGCTTTCTCAAATGGCACATTTACATTTCAAACTGTTGTTTTTAACACACCACACCTGAATACAAAACATACTCTTGTAAATTCAAAATTACTTTTCAGTTTATATAGAATACACATAATGAGAGAGTAAACAGATTCCAAGATTTTAAGAGGATTGTCTGCAGGGATTTATTAAAATAAGCATAATGTTTCTGACAAAGAATGCACCTGACTTGCATACATTAAATCCCACGTCTTTTCTTTCAGTGAAAGGTTTTCAAGAATAAAGCCTTATTAGCTTAGGCCTGGCCTTCACAGGATGACAGGTGCATCCAATGGATAATGGAAAGTATCCAAACTGTGAACTTTGTGAATGGTTGAATAATTTCAGGGTATTTTCTACTGGACTGCACACCCGTAGACAAAAGACTAAGGGGAATTTACTGGTGAATATTTCAATGTGCTGTGCTGTTTTAGCATTTTAGCATAAATTAAGTATGCAGATCAGAAAATAGAGCAACAAAATCAATCTGCTTCATGGAGGATGCAGCAGACTACTGCAATCTGAAACACTTTACCAGAACTACAGTATCATGACACACCACTACAGTCCAGTAAACTAAAAACAACGTTAGCCAACTATGGTCGCAAGTTCCATCATTACCAATTTGGTTCAATAGTTTGGTGATTCCTGAATCCATAGTTCCAATAAACATTTGCAAACAACATCGCAACCCACAGATGCCATGTTCATTATTTATAGGAATAATATGACATTAATTTGATCTTGAAATGATTAATTGGCAGAAATGATCACTTCACTTCACACCAGTGTTCATTTTGACAGCAAATTTTGATTTAGCTTTAGTCATAGACTTTTGACTAAAATGCAATTTAGTTTTAGTCATATTTTAGTCACTGAATTGTTTTTAGTTTTAGTCTAGTTTTAGTCGACTAAATAGCCTATCATAAGATTTTAGTCGACTAAATCTACAGTAAATTTAGTCGGCTAAATTCTAATGGGTTTAGTTACAGTGCATTTATTAAGCATTTCTCTAAAATTTCCAAACTCATTATATAGGTTTGATATTAAGATTGTATCATGATAGACACCGATTTAACTGCGGTGACACACAACATGCCTTTATGTTAAAATTAAATAAAAACCACTTCTCATAAAGAACAAGAACATGGTCTTCTTTTAAATGAAATACCATTGGTTATATAGGCTAATTGTGCATTCTTTATAGCAACTTGTTTAACATATTCTTCATTCTTTCAAGCAGACATATTTATTTCTATAAATAAATTTAGTTTAATCTTTAGGGCTACTAAAGTTTTTCAGTCAAGAGCAGTGCGTGATTTTGTCTTTCTTTTGTTGCTTGATTAACATCAATGACTCGGAAAATAGCAACTAAATTAGGCTGTTGTCCCTTTAAAACCGAATGCACAGCTGCAATGGATGCAATGTACTGATACGCGTTCTCCTTACTGTTTACGTTCACTTAAGACGTAATCAACTGTGTTTACATGAATACTCGTCAAAACTGACATTTTTTTACTTGGATTTCATTAACTAGCTGCGTAACAAGAACATGACCAATTTAAGTTTAAAGGACAACTATCAATTTAAACAAAAATTTAACATCAACCTACAGACGTTGCATCCATCGATTCCGCCATGTTTCTCATTGACACGCCCCAACTCGGAAACTCGGGGCTTAAAGAAAATTTCGAGTTTCCCACTCATAATAACGACTTTGTGGTGGCGTTCATCTGAATTCAACTCGTAAATACGATCTATCCAACATGACTTGAACGCACCATTAGGTTATGTCCCGCCGGTTCATACGTAAGCATCTAACCTACGCATCTAAACTCCGAACCACGCAGCAGATTCGTTCTGAATTAATCTCTTCCCAAATCATCCCTCCCTAACATTTTCGTCTAGTTTTTATTCGTTGACAAAAATGTCAATACATTTATTCAATACATTTATTAGTATATACAACTATTTAGTCATAGTTTTTGTCATTCAAAGAGAGTTTTAGTTCGTTATCGTCTCATTGTCGTCAGTGAAAAAAATGTCCTTGACGAAACTTACGACGAAAATTATTCGTCAACGAAATTAACACTGCTTCACACCTTGCTTGGCATCATAAATTACAAATCTTACAAACACTGTTTGGACGACGGATGTGCAACAAAATTCCCAAGTTTTTGGGAAACAGTTTCAGTTTCTTCTCAACAATAGTACTATGATAGTTAGGCAGCGAGCTATTGTTATTTGGGAAATGCACCCCAGGCCAGTGTGAAATTAATTAAAATATATATATTACATGAAAAAACTGTAACTTAAAAATTTGAAATGTTACCTTGGCAATTAAATGAAATAATAAAGTTTAAGCTTAAATACTAACAATTACATTTAAAATATATTAAAGCTAAATAATAATAAATGATAAAGATGACAAATCACATAACAAAATGACTAAAGCTTAAATTAAAATTATATTGAAAATTTAAAATACATCTGAATCAGCTCTTTAAAATGCAGAAACTGTGCTTGGCACATTTTTCTATATCTTTTGATCAGAAGAAAATCATAATTTAATGGATAACTAACATGATCAATAGAAAGTGTACACAAAGATCTCTTTTACATGAAATTCTGTGGAGGCAATAATGGTTTGACATGAATTGCCCCAGACAAATAAGACCCAATGTATAATGAGCCTAATTTGCATAGAAAGTTTCTGCTGACAAGTTTCTGCTGATTTCTTTTAAATATTCTTTTTGTTTTGTTTTTTCCTACAGTAAAACAGTGTTTTCTTGTTCTTATATTTAAGTTTACGAAGCACTGTATAATGCACTTTTGTGATTTCACTTGTGCTTTGCTGTGAAGACTTCCTTCACTTAGATTTTATGTGTGTCAGGCAAGTGCTTGTCAAGTAATGAGCGTCAAGTCATGGGGGGGACACTGAAAAAAAAGCAATGAGGAGGAGGTGTGTACTGCGTGTGTCATCCTGAAATATTCATGCTAAGCAATATATATATATATATGTACACACCCCTCCCACCAAACTCACGGCATGCTTTAGGGGGTCTGTTAAAACTCAGTGGGCTCAGGGGAGGCGATATACATATATTAATTGTTAAAATACTTTTCTCTATGAAGCTGAATATGCAGAGACAACTGTAAGCAAGCCATTCATAGGTTAATTTATCTAAAATAATGTCTACACGCAGTCTGTTTGAACACCCCAACCACCCTAACAGCAACACTGGCTCAACCAATGGTGCTAGTTTGGGGGCGGGACTATCTGTTCATGCACCCAATAACAACAAAATTAGAATGTTGAGGGAAATGACTCTAGTACATCTAAAATGGCACACTTCTGCTGTAACCCTATAAAGCCTACTGTATCATATTTGATACGCAAATATGTAAGGCCTCTAAATTAGCATGATCAAAACTTTACTGAAAACCCTCTTGGACACAATCTAATATTCATTATTCATTATTCATTAACATTATAATCTAATGTTGTCTGATTGAACATTTATACTTTTTTAGCAAGTAAAAAGACTTTTAGTATAATTCTAAAAATGCCCTTTTTCCGGGCGTGGTACATGTCTTTTTACTGTGAAATCTTTAATGATATTTATAAAGTACATTTTTTATATTGTTAGTAATATTTTAAGATGAACACTTACTGGACTGAAGCAAATTTACTTTGTTTACTTGATTATTCATAAATCAGACTTTTGAGGAATGTTTATTTGTAGATCTCTCGATCACCACTGTATTGCATTGCATTATATGTTTTACTAATCTTCTAAATCTTTTGGTTAGAGCTGATTTGAAACCTGCTCCTCATTTTTTGAACAAAATAACATATGGGAATTACAGATGCGGTAACTGTCAACAGTGTAATTTCACATATAAGACGTCGACCTTTACACATCCGCACATGGCAAAAAAATTTTAAATTCGAGGCACTATTTCATGTAAGACGGCTAATGTCATTTACCTGTTGCGTTGCCCCTGTGGTTTATGTTATATTGGTAAGACTAGCAGACCTCTAAAAACTCGCATCTCTGAACATCGATGTGCAATTAGACATCGCGATCCAAAAAGTCCGGTAGCACAGCACTTTGCAGATTCAAGACCCTCAGTTTCCACTCTTCAGTACATAGGTATTGAAGTAGTGAAGTGTCCGCATCGCGGAGGTGATATCAACAAATTGCTTTTACAACGCGAAGCCTTTTGGATTTACACACTAGACACGTTGTCACCTAGAGGATTAAATGAGGACTTTGATATTCGTCCATTTCTTTAAACATAAGATATCTATTTACATATAATAAACGCTTTGTGGTTATTGATTTGTATTTATGTACCCAGGCAGTCATCAATTAATGTTATTAAACAATATTTTGAGAATTATATTCGTGTATTTTGCATAGCTTTATATGTTTTTGATTTATTTTTATTTTTCTTATTTTTGTTTCTATGTTTTTCTCCTTGGTTGATATGTTATTGTTTTGGTATTATTATTATCACGATAATATTGTACGGTCATGTGACCTTTGATCACCTGGAGGTAGGCCTATAAAGATTGGGATATCAGTGTTGTTCATTTGTCTGATGAAGAGCCTGCGTGCTCGAAACATCACATATGCTATGCGACAGTCTTTTTCAAAAATAAATTTTTTGATACTTTTGGAGCTTTGGTGTTGCCGACTTTACATTTAAAAATTATATGTCTTGCCCCCACAATTAAAGGATTAGTTCACTTCCAGAATAAAAATTTCAATGAGGATCAAGGGGTTGAAGGTCCAAATTGCCGTTTCAATGCCGCTTCAAAGCCGTCTACATGATCCCAGCCGAGGAATAAGGGTCTTGTCTAGCGAAACAATCTGTCATTTTCTAAAAAAAAAATAAAAATGTATATATTTTTAACCACAAATGCTTTTCTTGTACTACCTCTGCAATGTGTGTCTACGACTTCATGCATTACGTAGTCACATTGGAAAGGTAACACATGGTTAGTTCTTCGTCTGTGTACTCTGGTTCAAAAAGGTAAAGTGCGTTTGACTTTCTTTGCACATTCACTTTGTAAACACTGGGTCGGTACTTCCGCCTACGTCATGCGTGACCTTTCCAATGTGACTACGTAATGTGTGAAGTTGAGCTAGTGCAAGACAAGCATTTGTGGTTAAAAAGTATATAATTTTTTTATTTTTTTAGAAAATTACTGATCGTTTCGCTAGACAAGACCCTTATTCCTCGGCTGGGATCGTGTAGAGCTCTTTGAAGCTGCATTGAAACTGCAAATTTGGACCTTCAACCTATGTGTCCCCATTGAAGTCCTCTATATGGAGAAAAATCCTGAAATATTTTCCTCAAAAACCTTAATTTATTTTCAACTGAAGAAATAAAGACATGATGAACATGCTATAAATATTGTCATTTTCATAAGGCAGCTTTACAGAAGGGGAAAGTCATCCCAATCTGGCCAGCTCTGAAGAACAAGTTGGAGGAAAACAGTCATTTATGGCAAACACACTTTATCTTTTAATTGATCTTTTGAATGATTGTGAGCGGATTCATAAAGAAAATGAAAGAAAGCAAAAATATCAGACTTCCTGGTCGGACATACAAAGGAGAGAATGATTTCTCAATGCTGAGATGAAGCCATCAGATGACTCCTTAGCTGTAACCACAAATATTCCTCATCTTCCAGCCCAAACCAATGCTTACAGCATGGCCACACAAAGCTATTTCAGTTTGTCTGAAGAATTTCTATGTCATTTAGAAAGACGGGATGGGTCTTGATAACTCCTAAATTAAAGTCTGCTAATGGAGAGCGGAGCAGGCCAGAGAGCTGCTGTTACCATGACAAATGGGCCGTGAGTGTAATCACAAAGGACAGGAGTGTTGTTTGTAAGAGCCCATATTAATGTATTAGAAAAGCCCTGCAGTGAGTGTCATCAGTGTATTTCTCTTTTTGCACCAAATGCACAGCACAACAAATAGCCCATTCCGTTTCATCTATAAGAGATGCTTTGAATATTAAGGCATAATGGAACAATTACATACCACTTATCAATAGACTCAAAAGCTGTCTTCCTTGTACGGTTCTCCCAGAAAAGGTTGGACTTCACGCTCAAATGCACAGCCAATCCCCTGATAACCAGTCAACGGCATCTATTTTCAATGGCGCTGTGAGGCCTTTGGGCACACGCTGCGTGCTGACAAATATGCAAATTTCACTGATAACTCCAGTAGCCAATAGGGTGCCAGAATGAAACTGTGCTTTGTCCTTATGTAGTCCCAACCACTGACAACAGAGAATAACATTCACAACTTGCTCAAAATACTAACTTGTTTTGCAGCACAGAACACGCTTCTCATCACAGGAAGCTCTCTATGATTTTCTGATTTCAGTTTACCTGCATACATAATATTGATTTAAAAAATACTATCTATTAAAAAAGATCTATGTAATATTATATTGTAACTGTCACAAGTGTGTATTAAAATAGAAAACTTTTAAAATTGTTTTAATTAGTTAAAATAAAAATAAAATAAAATATAAAAACTAGATGAAAACCTTGTAAAATGTAAACTTAACCTTTACTAAAACCTGAGTGAAAAAAAAAGAAAATTTAGTATTAAAATTACTAAAACTAAAACTGATTTAAAGCATTAAACAATTAAACATGTGGAGTGATGCAAACAGTGAAAATCCCAGTGCTGATGGGCTGTTGGATGCTACTCAACCAATCAGATTCAAGAACAACAACTGTTGTATAAAAATATATGCATAAACGTTACATACATCAGTCTGGATTTGTAAACACTATATAAAGGAATGATAAACTTATATAAACTCCCTTCACTCCAAGGTATCACAGGGATTCATCAGGACAGATGGGAGTGTTAATGTCACAATGAGGAGTCTCGAGATCCAAGTGCGAGTGCAACGAGGTTTATTGAGAAACAATAACCAGAAAGAACAGCTGGAAAAAGGCCGCAAACATGAACCTCAGCGGACATCAGAAAGCTTGCTCTGTGAGTGAGGGATCTCCGATCCAGTGCAGGTGAATCCGAAGATTGCGGAACAATCCTCAATAGGCTGGACGAGAACTGGAACAACGAGCTGACAGAGAGACAGGACATAAGTTAACGAACCGACAAACACACATTGAACATAGAGCCCTATATAAAGGCAGTGCAAATGAGTTGCAGCTGGCGCTCTCTGATAGAGCGCCAGCTGCCACTACTAATGAATGACGTACACACACACACACACGACAAGACGCAAAAAGACCGCACGGACCCATGAACCGTGACAGTGCACTCGCCTGACGTGCTGAACATGTTCCTGGAGAGAATGAGAAAAAATCAGTATGTCATCCAGGTAGACATAGATGAACTGATCTACCATGTCTCTCAGCACATCGTTGACGAGTGCTTGGAATACCGCGGGGGCGTTAGAAAGGCCGAAAGGAAGAACAAGATATTCAAAGTGCCCCCTGGGGGTATTAAAAGCGGTTTTCCATTTATCCTCCTCTCTTATGCGAACCAAATGATAAGCGTTACGGAGATCCAATTTCGTGAAAAATGACGCCCCCTGCAAACGCTCGAAAGCCGACGACATCAACGGTAGAGGATAAGTATTCTTCACCGTTATGTCGTTCAACCCTCGATAGTCAATACAGGGGCGAAGAGAGCCGTCCTTCTATTTCACGAAAAAGAAATCCGCACCTGCTGGAGAAGAGGGGCGGATGATCTTGGTTGTTAGAGAATCAGAAATATATTTCTCCATGGCCTCCCTCTCCGGGGTGGAAAGCGAATACAATTTGCCCTTAGGCGGAGACGTACCTGGTAATAAGTCTATAGCACAGTCATAGGGACGATGCGGAGGTAGAGTAGCAGCCCGAGACTTACTGAACACTCCCTTCAGGTTGAGGTACTCACATGGCACGTTAGACAGGTCAGCGCGATCCTCCTGAAACACAGAACCAGACACAGGAGAACATGCGGACAACAAACAGGAAGCATGACAATATTCGCTCCAAGCCAAAATGGCATCCTTTCCCCAGTTTATGTGAGGATTATGGAGCATAAGCCAGGGATGCCCCAGAACCACAGGAGCAGCGGGAGTGTCGGTGAGAAGCAATTCAATGTTCTCCGAGTGTTGTCCAGAGGTGATGAGTCTTAACGAGACAGTGGCGTGCGTGATGGAGGGTAAGGGCTGACCATTCAGCGCAACCACAGAAACGGGCTGAGAGAGCACCACCACGGGTATCTTGAGGCTGTGAGCGAGACTAATGTCTAAAAAATTACCCTCCGCTCCCGAGTCCACTAAAGCCTCACAATCATAAGTCAATGAGTGCATTCTCAGTCTCACCGGAAGATGAGTGGCTGAAAAAGAGGATTTGTTCAAAGTAATCCCACCCGTCAGTAACCTCTTACCTACTGGCGGGCGCTGGCTTTTACTGGACAGTGCAGGGCGATGTGACCGGCGGCTCCACAATACAAGCACAGTCCCCTCTCCCTGCGTCTCTGCTTCTCCTGCTGCGAAAGACGGGACCTGCCCATCTGCATGGGCTCGGGATCTGGAAGAGAAAACACAGTCTCGCTCGTGACTGAGGGAAAGTGGCCCTGTGGAGTGATCGGCCGTCCCCGGAGTGTCTGCTGGCCCCGGCACCGCAATCTGGTATCCACCCGAATGGCCAGATCTATGAGCTTATCCACGCCTGTGGGTAAATCCGACGAATAAATTTCATCTTTGACAGAATCAGAAAGCCCATATAAAAACAATGTCCCATTGCGCCTCTGAATTCCAACCACACTCCGCTGCCAAAGTGCGAAACTCAATAGAATAGTCGGTTACAGTGCGTTCCCCTTGACGCAGCTCCGCGAGAAGTCGTGTTGCCTCTCTGCCCGAAGCAGCGTGATCAAACACTTTCTTGAGTTCCTCAGAAAATGACTGGAATGAGCAACAGCAAGGAAGCCTCTGCTCCCACACGGTAGTTCCCCAGCTAGCTGCCCGTCCCGAGAGCAAAGTTATAATAAAAGCCACCTTAGATTCCTCAGTGGGAAACGATGAAGGTTGCAGAGAAAGGTACAGGGAACATTTGGCTAAGAATGAGCGACATAACTGGGGCTCCCCGGAGTAAAAGGCCGGGGGTGGTAGACGAGGTTCGGCGGAGCGGACGATCCACAGGAACAAGTGGGTTGAGCGCGGGTGGTTGCTGAGCTGAGGCGGTCTGAAACTGAGTAGTTAGCTCAGAAACCTGAGAAACCAGGGCCTGGACAGCACGACCCGTAGCCATCATTTGTTCTTCCTGGCGCTCCATGCGGGTGTTGCTGCTAGACAGAAAGTCTCTCAGTTCCGCCGTACTCGCTGGATCCATAGTGGTCGGTTCGTTCTGTCACAATGAGGAGTCTCGAGATCGAAGTGCGAGTGCAACGAGGTTTATTGAGAAACAATAACCAGAGAGAACAGCTGGGAAAAAAACGCAAACATGAACCTCAGCGGACATCAGAAAGCTTGCTCTGTGAGTGAGGGATCTCCGATCCAGTGCAGGTGAATCCGAAGATTGCGGAACAATCCTCAATAGGCTGGACGAGAACTGGAACAACGAGCTGACAGAGAGACAGGACATAAGTTAACGAACCGACAAACACACACCTGGCATTCCCAGGAAGACTTACCTGACGATTAAATTCATCGATACGAGAGTGGTCCAATATGTCCCTAGCAGGCACCCAACTTCTCTCCTCCGGACCGTAACCTTACCAGTCCACCAAGTACTGAAATCCTCGTCCCCTCCACCTTGAATCCAGAATATGTTTTACCGAATAGGCTGGTTCCCCATCTACGAGACGCGGCGGGGGAGGAACCGGGACAGGCGGGTTAATGGCTGAATGAAAAACAGGCTTAATTTTGGATAAATGAAACGGCGG
>NW_015548273.1:356775-364045 GCF_001515605.1 Sinocyclocheilus anshuiensis
GATTAATGGCTGAATGAAAAACAGGCTTAATTTTGGATACATGAAACGCCGGATGAATTCTCCTGTACGCTGGAGGAAGTTTGAGGCGGACTGCCACCGGACTAATAATCTTGGTGACAGTAAACGGGCCAATGAATTTGGGAGCAAGTTTATTACTGACGGATCGGAGAGGAATATTCTTGGTTGAAAGCCACACTTTTTGACCGACGATGTAAACGGGAGGCTTCGACCGGTGGCGATCGGCCTGAACCTTGGTGCGCGCCCCCACCTGGAGGAGGGTCACCCTGGCCTTGCTCCAGGTGCGTCGGCACCTCTGGACGAATGCGTGGGCAGAGGGAACCGCGACTTCGGATTCCATACTGGGAAAAAGTGGTGGCTGGTACCCTAAGCTACACTCAAACGGAGATAGACCTGTAGCTGAGACTGGTAACGAGTTATGTGCGTACTCAACCCATGAGAGTTGCTGGCTCCACGAGGAGGGGTTCTGAGAAGCCAAACATCGCAACACTCGTTCTAAATCTTGGTTGGTCCTCTCTGTCTGACCATTACTCTGGGGATGAAACCCAGAAGAAAGACTAACCGTCATCCCCAACAATCTACAAAACTCTCTCCAAAATTTGGATATAAACTGAGGACCCCTGTCAGAGACCACATCCATCGGGAGGCCATGTATGCGAAGAACGTGGTCGATGACAGCAACCGCTGTTTCTCTGGCAGATGGTAATTTAGGCAGAGGAATGAAATGAGTTGCCTTTGAGAACCGGTCCACCACAGTCAAAACCACCGTGTGTCCCTGTGAGGGTGGGAGACCCGAAACAAAATCTAACGAAATGTGGGACCAGGGTCTCGAAGGAACTAACAACGGCTGAAGGAGTCCAGCAGGGGGGTCGATTCGAAGACTTAGAAACAGCACAGACCAAGCAAGCCAAAACAAAAAGACTAATGTCGCGAGCCATAGCTGGCCACCAGAACCGTTGTCTAACCAGAAACTTGGTACGAACTACCCCAGGATGCCAGTACCATGTCTCTCAGCACATCGTTGACGAGTGCTTGGAATACCGCAGGGGCGTTAGAAAGGCCAAAAGGAAGAACAAGATATTCAAAGTGCCCCCTGAGGGTATTAAAAGCGGTTTTCCATTCATCCCCCTCTCTTATGCGAACCAAATGATAAGCGTTACGGAGATCCAATTTCGTGAAAAATGACGCCCCCTGCAAACGCTCGAAAGGAGTCTCGCTAGTGATTGAGGGAAAGTGGTCCTGAGGAGTGATCGGCCGTTCCCGGAGTGTCTGCTGGCCCCGCCACCGCAATCTGGTATCCACCCGAATGGCCAGATCTATGAGCTTATTTCACCTTGATGCCTCTCTGCCCGAAGCAGCGTGATCAAACACTTTCTTGAGTTCCTCAGAAATTGACTGGAATGAGCAACAGCAAGGAAGCCTCTGCTCCCACAAGGTAGTTCCCCAGCTAGCTGCCCGTCCCGAGAGCAAAGTTATAATGAAAGCCACCTTAGATTCCTCAGTGGGAAACGATGAGGGTTGCAGAGAAATGTACAGGGAACATTTGGCCAAGAATGGGCGACATAACTGGGGCTCCCCGGAGTAAAAGGCCGGGGGTGGTAGACGAGGTTCGGCGGAGCGGATCCACAGGAACAAGTGGGTTGAGCGCGGGTGGTTGCTGAGCTGAGGCGGTCTCCACCCTCAATTGATGAAACTGAGTAGTTAACTCCGAAACCTGAGAAACCAGGGCCTGGACAGCACGACCCGTAGCCATCATTTGTTCTTCCTGGCGCTCCATGCGGGTGTTGCTGCTAGACAGAAAGTCTCTCAGTTCCGCCGTACTCGCTGGATCCATAGTGGTCGGTTCGTTCTGTCACAATGAGGAGTCTCGAGATCCAAGTGCGAGTGCAACGAGGTTTATTGAGAAACAATAACCAGAGAGAACAGCTGGGAAAAGACCGCAAACATGAACCTCAGCGGACATCAGATAGCTTGCTCTGTGAGTGAGGGATCTCCGATCCAGTGCAGGTGAATCCAAAGATTGCGGAACAATCCTCAATAGGCTGGACGAGAACTGGAACAACGAGCTGACAGAGAGACAGGACATAAGTTAACGAACCGACAAACACACATTGAACATAGAGCCCTATATAAAGGCAGTGCAAATGAGTTGCAGCTGGCGAGCTCTGATAGAGCGCCAGCTGCCACTACTAATGAATGACGTACACACACACACATGACAAGACGCAAAAAGACCACACGGACACATGAACCGTGACAGCAGGACAGAAGTAAAGCAAACATGTCACTCTGTAATGGTTTTCTCAGTCACAGCACTGGGGAGCTTAATATTTGAATTGGATGATCTATGGGATCTCTGACAAACAAAGGAATGCCCATAATAAAACGGACTAAGATGGAAACCTTTGGCTTTTGGAGGCTTTGGAAACCATTAAAAAACCTTGTTCATGGACTCCTGTCCATGAAATCATCTAGGTGTCCTTATGGCAACCTATAGATTGTAGAGCAGCAAAATACTGCTCTTTTAAACTAATGCAGTATAATAAAAGCACTTAAAAGACGATGTGTTAAGTATGATCATTAATCTGACTCCATAAAATCTGACTCCGTTAGTTAAAATAACTGCAATGACTATTAAGAATTAAGTTTTTTTTTCCCAAACCACTGTTTAGGAATGAACAGAATATAAATAAATATTGAGAACATCCTTGCAGCTCTTACTGGAAGCCTGCTAAACCCAATTATATGCCAATTAGTGAATCAGAACCCTTACCCAGAATGAAGGCAATACAAATTAGTGTCACCTTTTAAGAAAAAGGTCTAAAATTTAAACAGATTTTACACATTACTGCAGAAATATGTGCGTGAATGTTTATTTGGTAAAAAAAAAAAAGGTTATGAAATATAAATCTTCTCACAGAACCTAGTTATAGCTGTTAAATTCACCTGATGGATATGAAAATAAAATCATTACTTCACCCAAGTGCCTTCATTGGGTTTACCATGCTTTTAAACATACCATAAACTGTAAAAAATATTAACCAAGAAATCTATTAAAACACATGAATTACTGTATGTTTGGTGGGAGTGCAAAAATCTGATGCAACGGTTTATTTCAATGGGTGCCAGCTGTGTGAGCTCATCTGCTCCCTCAGGTCTAGTATTTCCTGTACTTAAATGTGATAAGGTTATATAAGGTGATATAGTTCCAACAGCCTAAACATATACTTAAAAGAGTTCTAGTGTAGCATGTGGTGATGAAGAATATTACCCCTTATCCTCACTTAGCCCTACAGGATAAGAGATGAACGTATGTATTAGCTTTCCCCATTAATGCACATTATATATTAAGCTTTAGAGAGGAAAAAAGTCGGATTTTGCACAAAAAGCACATTTTCAGCTTTCCTGTTGTACAAAGCATTCAAATTCCTATTGTACTAAGCATTCAAATGTTGCTTCAGACATTGTGAATGTAATATCTAAGATTAATAATAGCTAAATGAACTAGGCAGCTGTATGTATAGTACTTTTCATGTGTAACTAGACATCCTCAGCTTTGGCCAGCGTCCCGCTAGCCATTTTTCAGTCAATTTTCCATCGTAAACTGAATTTACAGTTGTTTGAGAATCAGAGGAAGTCTGAAGATGCTCAGCAGGGGGGTGTTAACAGCGCTGCTGAATCTCTGACAGCATCCAACATGTTTGATATTATTGCTCAGTTGGTGATCTAGACACTTGTGGCATTCAGCAATTGACCATTCAGGAGTTTATGAGGCTCTCCTTCCTTTAAAGGAATAGTTAATCCAAAAATCAAAACTTGCTGAAAATTTGGGTTACACTTTATTTCGAAAGTCCACTTTAGACATTCTACTAACTATAAGTAACTTTGTAACTACATGTCAACTACATGTCAACTAATTCTAATTAATTTGCAACTACATGTCTACTAACTCTCAGAGTAGACTGTTAGGGTAGGTTTAGGGTTAGTAGAATAAGTTGACATATACTTGCAAAGTTTCTGATAGTCAGTATGTTGTATGTTGTTGACCAATCAAAATAAAGTGTTAGAAGATATTAAGCAGACAGTCTACTAATACTCTAATTAATGATAGTTGACATGTAGTTGCAAAGTTACTTACTGTTAGTAGAATGTCTAAAGTGGACTATTGATTGGAACACATTTTGAAAAGTTTAGAACAAATTTTGAGAAATTTAGCATTACATCAGTTGCTCACCAATGGATCCTCTGCAATAAATGGGTGCCGTCAGAATGAGAGTCTAAACAGCTGATTAAAAACATCACAATAATCCACAAGTAATCCACATGACTTCAGTCCATCAGTTACTGACGTGTGAAAGGCAGTGGTTTTGTAATAAACAAATCCATAAGATGTTTTTAATTTCAAATGAGTCCTCTATCCATAATACTCCTTTCCCCAGTGAAGAGAGAGAAATATGCACAAATCAAGCACTGTTTATAAGCAAAAACAGTCCAAAAAGTTCTAAACAAATATGTTGATGGATTGTGGTGTGAGAGGACCACAGGGAATGGACTTTTGGACTTGTATTTTATCCAGAAGCGACAGTTTAAAGTAAAATGTTGTAATGATGGATTTGATTCTTACAAACATGCCGCTTGGATTGGATTATTGTGATGTTTTTCTCAGCTGTTTGGACTCTCATTCTGATGGCACCCATTCACTGCAGAGAATCCACTGGTGAGGATGCAATGCTAAATTTCTCCAAAACTTCTGATGACGAATAAAACTCATCTACATCTTGGATGGTCCAAGGATGAGTCAATTTTCAACAAATTAAAAATTTTGGGGTAACATATTCCTTTAAATTGTTATTACAATAAGAAAGCTGAGCTGTGCTTACTGAATGTGAAACTTTTTCACAGTGAAACTGCCCATTACCTTGCCCTGAAGGCACAAATACACATCACACACATTCACAAATTACTCTTTGAATTGCATGCTAATTCGCTCTACTGCAGTTATTTATGTATTTATTCCTGTTATTTTGGCGAGCTTCACACTGATTTGCTGCCAACGTGGGGCGTTGCAATGCGTGACAAGAAAACAGAGAGAAAGTTCTGAAATGGTTGTTCAGTCTGTCAATGCTCTTCCATTCTTAATGGGTGAGTGTGACAGACTTTGGACAGATGAGGGCGAGATTTCAGCAAGAACAGTCGGTAAGTGCGACATCCGTGACTACATTCGAGTTGATAGTGGAACGCTGCATTAATCCAACATCAATTTAGTTACCAGAAACAACATGTTAGACAAAGAGATGCAAGGCCAGAGTCTTCATTATTTCTGAGTCTGATACTAGTATTTTATATTTGAAATGCTATAGTTATGATCAAATTTGTAAATATGTCTTTCACTTTCACACCAGTCACACAATGCTCCAGTGCCTGTTGAATGGTCTACTTTCGAAATTAAAACAAGAGTGCTTATGAAATGCCGATTTGCAGATGTATTTATATTAATTGCAGATAATGTGAAATGAACACTCACAATGCAAAACCTGGTCTAAAAGGCTGTTCCTTAGAAACCTGGTTTTGGCCAAATTAAAAGGCAGCATCCAGTGATGGCAATCCCATGATTCATTGCGCTGAGCTAATGAAAAGCTGGACAAAGCAAAATAAATATTTAAAATATTGATATTTTATTCAACAATTAAATTAATAATTTATAATAAATAGTAATTTTCTTATTAAAACTGATTATTTCACCTAGTATTTGTGTGTGAAATGTTGGTTTGTTTTTATTATTATTATTATTATTAATTTGAATTAGATCTTTATTCATCAGATAAAACTTGCAAACATACACTGAACATTTTGACCTCCAACTGAATCTCACCTATTTGCATCTGAAAGGAACGTTTAAAGGGCTCAAATGAAGATGAAAGTACACTATTCCCTTCCTGGATCTCAGTGGTTCCTGCCTGGAGGCTTGTGCTCTTATTGCTTTCTTTTGGTCTGTCAGACACCCTCCTGCTCCGCTATCACATCTCTCCTCAAGCTCTTGAATAGCTTAATAAGATGATAAGAACTTGACAGACGGATACTAAGTAATAGCATGCTTAAATAAGGACATAATGAAAAAGATGATCTCTTCAAAGCTGCACACATTCATTTTCACTTGATAAAAAAGGACAGTAATTTTGAAAAATGTTTAAAATAATGTACTCACGTGAGATGAAGACTCCAGTCATATCGGTAGCCTAATAAACCATTTTAAATTGCCATACAAAGAACTAAAAAGTGCCTGAAATACGGCATTCAACTCGTTTTGAATGATTTCCATCCCTTTGTCTATAAAAGTGAATACTCTAACTAAAATTATTGACATTGTATATTACATTTTTCATATTGTTGAGTATCTATATAATAATAAAATGTATCTGTATTTATAATATAACTATTTTTTTTTTGTTTCTAAAGCTCTGTATACATAAATACTTTAGCATTATAAATACAAATATATATTTTTTATTAAAAATAAATAAATATATATTATTCCTCTGTTACAAAGCTGAATTTTAGAAGCTTACTCCAGTCTTCAGTGTCACATGATCCTTCAGAAATCATTCTTATATGCTGATTTGATGCTCAAGAATCAGCAATTCTTCTAATTATTAACGTTAAAAATGGTTGTGCTTCTTAATATTTTTGTCAAAATGGATTATCTGATGAACAGAAAGTTCAAAAGAACAGCATTTATTTTAAATACGATTTTTAGTAACAATGTAAAAGTCTTTACTGTGATCTCTGATCCCACACCCCACCCCTGCCCTGAACAGCTCTCCACACAACCATTCACACCATTCACACCTCCAGCAACCCCCCTCTCCCCCACACCTGCAATTCAGATCAGCGAAGACGAGGTGCGCCAGGTCTTCCGGAAGCAGAAGAGGAAAAAAGCACCAGGCCCAGATTGTGTTACACCAGTCTGTCTGAAATCCTGTGCTGACCAGCTGGCCCCCATCTTCACACAGATCTTCAACAGATCACTGGAGCTGTGCGAAGTCCCTTCATGCTTCAAACGCTCCACCATCATCCCCGTCCCAAAGAAATTCAAAATTACAGGACTAAATGACTACAGGCCTGTGGCTCTAACGTCTGTGGTCATGAAGTCTTTTGAAAAACTGGTGCTGGCCCACCTGAAGGACATCACTGGACCCTTGCTGGATCCTCTTCAGTTTGCCTACAAAGCAAACAGGTCTGTGGACGATGCAGT
>NW_015548273.1:364125-373681 GCF_001515605.1 Sinocyclocheilus anshuiensis
TTTTTTTTATTATCTGTGTTTTTTGTTCTGTCACTGTCATTCTGATGCACTGCGGAAGTTTCTGTCACGAAAACAAATTCCTCGTATGTGTAAACACACCTGGCAATAAAGCTCATTCTGATTCTGATTCTGATTCTGATCAATATAGTGCATCCTTGCTGAATAAAGGCTTTCATTTATTTTTTAAAAATCTTAATCTTATTGACCCCAAACTTTTGAACAGTATTGTATATCCATACATGCATAATGTATATCCAGACATATTAAAATGTAATACAAATAAGATCAATGTGGGTGAGCAGAGTCAAAGCAAAAAGGACGAGTGCACAGAAACGTTTCTCACTCTTTGGACCCTGCTCTCTCTATTTCCTTTCTAAAGTCTCCTCTTGAGTCCTTGTCTTAGGTCTGTGGGTTCTGCTGGGCCTCTGTGTGTCCTTGTGCCTCAGGCAGCGAGGAGGCTCGCTTCAGACCTGCTCTGTGGGCAACAATACTAAAGAACAGCAGGTTTCAGGCTTGATATGTGGCTGCTTGTGTAATCAAACTGTCCCTGGCCAATATGACAACGCTGAAGGGATTCTTCATGACCTCTCTCTCTGATCTGCTTTCATAAAAAGAGTGTGACTGCAGGCAGAATGCGCTTTTTTGACAGATGACATTGTAGCTTTTACAATATAGTTTGATTTATTGTGCAATTTTACAACTGTTCAAATATGCAAGTGGGTCAGGCTTAAAAGTCAAAGACAGAAACTTAAAGATACAGTTCTTGTAAACTGTAAACTGAATGCATTATTACATAGCACCAACTAACCCCTAACTTAAATGCCCTACTATGCATTATGAGAGATGGTACAACACTCAACTACACAATATCTTCGAGCCATTGGTATGAAATATTTATATGTAAGTTTAAGCAGTGTAAGCGTGTACGCTTGAGTTTAGAAGAACTAAAAGCACTGGGGCTGTTAAGTGACTGACATTTTAATCAGAAAAGCCCTTTTCACGAACAGACCCACATATCACCTTTGTGTCCAGGGTACCGGTCACATTTTCATTGTTATTTCTGTTGTTTTGGGCTTTTACAATGAGATGAAACCTTTTTTGAATTGTTATGTGTAACCACTTAATCATCTTATCAAATGACACTATGTATCCACGTGTTTGGAACAGAAATGTAAAGTGAAGAATGGAGTGAAAAAAACAGGACAGAGTCCATCAGGCTATACATTTATTTTCATTATTTTTATGCAAGTGGAAAGTTGTCTGTCTCTTAAAACATGGCATTTCATTTGGGTAACATAAGGTAGTTTACTCTATATCGGATTGTGCATATTTAATAGTGCCTCCCCTTGTTTTTCATATTCACTTTATTTATCACTGCACCCCTTTAATGAAGCCTTTGGCAAGCTGCATTCTGGATAGCGCTATCAATATTTATTGTCTAGCTATTTGTCATGTTGTTTTCTTGATACATTGCTTGTGTTGCCAATATTGAAAAATGTAATATACATCTAAGATGAAGGTGGACAAAAATGTAAACTGAAGAGGGTTTTCTCTCTAATAAGGTGATGTAGCAGTTTGGGTTATATAGCTATATTGTGCACAAGTGAGTTTAGCTGCCTGAATATGATAAAAATACAGCAGTACAGCAAGATATCCAAAATGACCCCACTGTAAGTTAGTTTTGAACAAATTCATGCATTTATGTTTGTTTGTTTGTTTGTTTATGTATATGCAAAAGCATTATGTGCATATTTATTTGGTAATTACTTTGACATAGCGAACATATCTTAACCTTTTGGCTTTTTAGAAGCACATAACATGCTTATGTCAAATAGTGAATATTTAATCGCCACACATGAGTGTCTAGTTTATAGATATTCTTATTACCTAACAGTAGTAAATATAAACATAGTTTGTTTGTATGGCTAAACATAATATTGTAGGATTCAGTCAAAAATAAGATTGAGAAAATGTATATTTACACTAACTTTCAAAAGTCTGGGGTCATTATATATTTTTTTGTTTTTGAAATAAGTCTCTTATGCTCACCAAGACTGCATGTATTTGATAAAAAATACAATAAAACTGTAATATTGTGAAATATTATTTAAATTTAAAATAACTATTTTCTATTTTAATATATTTTTTAAAAAAGTAATTTATTCCTGTAATGGCAAAGCTAAATTTTCAGCAGCCATTACTCCAATCTTCAGTGGCACATGATCCTTTAGAAATCATTCTAAAATGATTTGATTCTCAAGAAACATTTCAAATGTTGAAAACAGTAGTGTACTTTCAGACATACTACTATAAATTAAAAAACTGTTTGGTATTCTTTTGGCAATTTTTATTTATTTATTTATTTTACTCCCTTATTGAAATTAACTTTCACCTACACAAGAATTCTAGCAGTGGTTCTTGATCCCTTCTAATGCCTCTGATATGTGAATACTACAGGTTTCATTAGGGCACCTATACTGAACATCCAATAAAACAAGCTTGACATCATGGCGTCCTGACATGTGACTGTCAATCCAAGAGTATTGTGTACCTCTCCTTTGGCTTTCATTACAAGCTAGCATGTTACTGCCTCCACCACACTGTTTGCGCTAAAGCTTCATCACCCAAGCGTAAAGAGTCTGTGTTTAACACGGGTTTAATTTTTCATTAGCTCTGACGGACAACCTCTTACATGTGCACACATCCTCCAATACGTCAGTTATATATGTCAAACTGCTGCTGTTCATAACACCATCTCGCCTCCTTTATTGACTCACAGTGGGGAACCACAACATGCTGTGTGCCATCTGTATTAAACTTAATATGGCTGGTCGAATGACACCCTTGCCTGCTTGCCTTGCCGTACATTGTGAGGTATAAAAATGTTTACTTGGGTTCCACATATGTTTTAGTAATTGAAGACCACTTCTTGCCCTGCTTCTGCTGATATACTCTTGCTTGAAACGTTCGTCAGGTCGATCAGTTTAGAGAACTGGAACTGCAGTAACAGATAATAAAAGACAGGAAAAGTTATATACTAAGCTTTGAGCTTGTTTATATTTCAGCCTAAAATCCTATGAATAAAGACTGTCTCTCTTCTAAAGGAACGATACCATATTTTATAGCCTTAATGAAGGTGATGGCACCTTGACAAGATTGATTTATGCAATTCGTTAATTGCCGTCCAATTACACCCATGTCAAACTTAACACGTCTCAAACTGAGGAGTACACAGTCTTCTCGGTGGAATTAATTCTTTAATGATATGTCAGTAAAAGTGCAGGAGTCATGTGACCCAGCGCTGCGGGAGAGTAGAGGTGACGGATGATGGATGAGCACACAGGGATAAGATATTAAACACAAGCAAGCAAGCAGGGATATATACACTAAATCATACATGCCAGCATTGACATATGCTCCTTAAGATCATTCATGGAAATATATAGCAAACTGTATGATTTTAAAAGAATAAATCAAAAATGAATGATTATAATCATTATTTACTAGGGATGGGTAAAAATACTGTTGTTGTTTTTTTCGATATATTGTGATCTTCATTGCGATCTTGATATTGTTTCTGAAAATCTCTAGTAGTCTGAATTGACCGTGATGAGCTAAAATTTGGTGTATTGCAAATTAACGGCAGAATTGTTTGGTTGTTCTCAAGGACCGCACACAAAAACAAATACACAACCCGACCACTGTAGTCTGATTCAAGAACAAATGACTCATGTGAACCTTTTGTTTTTATTGAATCACAACCATACAGTGTGACCAATTCACAAACAAATTACTCTTTTGATATTTTTTTCCTTTAAACAGATCATTCAAAAAGAATAACAAATTCATCTTTTAAATAAATAGCAATCAAACTGCATATTTCGAGCCCTGTTGTTCATTTTAAATATTAAAATGAATATTTTTGCAATGTACCAAGTTAGATGTTTCCCTGTATAATTTGTAGCAATAGTCGCATTTATTATATAACATAAGGTTATACATTATACATTAAGTGAAAAATACCCAAATAAATCAGAATCAGAGGTTTGGGATTCAAAATCGAACTCAAAAGGCAAACACCACAAAATATAACAGCATACAAGTTTGGAATAACTCCTTTGAGATTAAACTTTACTTGCTTTTTGCTTACTTTTATCATCTGTTAATTATTTTATCCAGCTTGAATATAGTGCAGCAGCATAGTATTCAAGACACATCTGTCCCAGTGCCCCGTCTTTCTCTTATACCCAAATCCCCTCTCCTCAAGCACTGAGCATAATAACAATCACGCCCACTGGGACTTTCTCTCAGACTGAACTCTCCAAAACAGCAGTGGATTCTAGAATAAAGACTAGCTTTTCCCCGCAGCTCTCAACATTTGAGCTGCCATCTTGTCAAGACCCCCAATGAGCATCCAGCCAGGGGCATAGACCTCAGCGGAGCTCCACAAATAGTCATGTCTGTTACAAGATGTAGTTTCTCTCTGTCTCGTAAGCAAAACAAACACTCCAGCAGCAAATTATGACGATAGATATGAATCAGAAATTCACAGCTTAATCTGTAGATGAAAATGTTTGTGTATTTGCACCTTTGAGGTTATGAAGGCCATTCTGCTGATAATGAGTTGGTAAGCTTTGTAATGAGGAGTATTCACACACTGTAATTATTCTATTCACACTAAAGCACCATTAGCAACGTATGCATTCCATTTATTCGAATATTCTTATTAGCGTTCTTTCTTCTCTAGCATGCACAGCTTCGAGAGTCAAACAATACAGCATGATGAACATTTTAATCCCTCACTCAATTACAAACTTTACTTTCGAATGGAATGTTTTGAAAAAGAATTAACACAGAGAACAGCGTTGGCAGTGTCCACATGAGTGTTAGTGAAAAACCAATTGCTAATTGCTTTCTCTAATGGAATTAGGCTACTTCGCATTAACTCTATTTGAATAGCAGTTATATTAATTATTACTTAACCTTTTTAAGCCTTGCTTTAGAAAAACGTTTCTATATTCAAAGGATAGGGGTAAATAGGTGAAATTGGTTTAGTTTGCTGCCCACAATGGAGGGGTTTCCTCAGTCTTAATAAGAAAAAAGTCTGAATCATTCAATCAGCTGTTCATTCGAGGACACTGATTCACTGACACTCATTCAGAAACGAAACAAGAGGCTTTATGAGCAAGTCACTGAATCATTCGGCTAATTGTGCTGATTTGTTCAAAGGAATGATTCAATGACAAATGAAGACTGCTGCTTGTTGCTCGCAGACAGTAAACAGTTGAGCCTGCTTTGGCTTTCCTTGGAACCATTTTCTTTAGCAGAGCAAAAATAGATCAAATAAGTGAGTGGCAATATTGTTTCTAAAATCTGTAAATACTATAATTTGTTAACTTGTGCCAAGAAATGTGCCGCTGACAATTGCAGTGTGAAACACGCCACAGAGCAGCTTGCAACCGAAATAACCCAAAGATGCCACAACACAAAGCACACAGCTGGATAAAGAGCTTTATATGTCTTACAGGATTTACAACAGCATTAATAAAAAAAACTGTCCATATACTGCACCTATTATAAATTTGAGTACTCTGAGTGTGTACTCAAATTGTGAAAAAAAGGATGAGGATGAGGATGATGATGACGAACTGACACGCGGCAATGAATATAAAAATCCATTACTGGACATTCCATGCCCTCCACCCACATTCATTAGAGCTCAGGGAAAATAATGAAAGCAATTTGCAGTTCCCCAGGAGCATCAAGCAAAACATGTCCATCTCTTTCTAAATTTGTGAGGTGTTTATTTGTCATGGCTGTAAATTATGCATATTTCTCGTTATAATGCTCTGAAGCCCACTTGCCAAATATGACATTATGAAGAGGTGCATCTTTCGACCGAATCACTCACATTATACTGATGGCATCACCTTTAGACCTTCCAAGAGGGTCATATTTTCCAAAGACTCAATCTTGCTGCGGAAACCATTGATGCGACTGGTGGCTACTAGGGAAAAAATTGTAAATTATTCGCTCTGCCATAGAATAATGATTTTTCATTTTCTCCTGGTTAAATATTTCCTTTGATGGAAGAAAGTGCACACATATATTCACAAGTCACATAATCAACAAATCACACTACGTGCATAGCTGCTTTCCCCAGTACTCCTTGTGAAAGTAATTAGGCCCTAATTCCTCCCGGGTGGTGATAGAGGTAGCATATAAATGACATCCTATGAGGCTTCCCTGTCATAGATTGTTGTCACTTAAGAAATAATAGATTTTCCCAGATCAGGGATGAATATTTATGGGGTGAAGAATTTATTAAAAGCCACTTTATAGTCTCCTTTTTTGCTTGATTGGTTCTCATGGCGAGAGAGTGAGGCTGTGTTGATCTTAAAGCATACACTGTGACTGAATTAATAGACTTGCATTAGAAAAAGAATATCTGTAGAAAGGCAAAGACAGAGCATGTGACAGTGATTGCAAATCATTTACATTTTTGCTAATTGGGATGCACAGCCTCTTTGCTTAAACATGTAAAGCATAAGTACAGTAGGTGGGGTTGGCTCACTGTAACAGTGAAAAAACAGAATGGTAATAGTGGTAAATATGTACATATGACTGAGAAAACAATTAAACATAAAAGGCTAAATATAAATTAATTAGATTATGTAAATTAATAAACTAAGTATATATTTAACCCAATTTATGTATCCCTTTATTTCATTATTTTTATATATATATATATATATATATATACACACATACACACACATATCAATGGCATCATTTTTATTTATTTTTTTTCAATGAAAATTTATTCTGTTTTTACCAAGCACACTTGAACTTGTTTATTGTTTTAGATCAATAAACAATTTAGACATAATGCTATGGAGCCTTGAAAGCTTGTCTGAAAAGGGACAATGGACCCTTTTCACATTTCCAGGGTTCCCAAATGCTTAAGTCATCACAATTGGGCAAACTTTGGGGGAACAGGAATTAAAACATATATATATAGCATTTCTATGACTTTCCAAAAGAGGGAAAAAATACTGAGAGATTGATTATGTTGGTCAAAAGAGAGAAATGTTTCTCAATCTCATCAAATTTGCTGTCACTCTCTCAGCCTTTGTATCAGAAATACTCACAGAGCAGCGCTGACTAGTTTTATGTAATGTAATGTCAAGGTAAGAAACAACGTATAGTGTTATTAAAGTACATTAAAAGTGTTTTAAATGTAAAAAGCGTATTTTAAAAGTGAAAATAAAAAAACTTTGCTTGATTAACAATGTTAATTTTGAAAAAGGGCCCACAGGGCTGCTTTGGACACATGATTGGCTGATAAAATGTTACCGTTACTGGTTAAACATACAGGTGCACTAAATAAAGGTATAATCTAACATTGAAAAGCATTATAGAAACCACAGCTAAGGAAGGAAAGTGACAGTGTGAGGTCTGAGTGATTGGATTAAACCCATAATTCTTGACAGTCCACCCTCAACTGTAATTAACATCACGCGCAGTAATATTCGCTGCTTTTATAAGCCAGACAGAGTTTTTCTCTTCAGATATATTTATTATCATTCAGAGCACTTTTATGACATCTTGAATGTACACATCAGAGGGGCCCTGAAATAACAATGGCTTCTGGATGGCTGAAATTAAATCAATAAATCTGGATTAGGGATCTGTGGAGGTGTCAATAGGGCTGAACCTGGAAAGTGAATAGTTTCATTGTCCGTTGTTACCATTGTGACGCTGTGGCATTGGCATTTCAACAAGATTCATTTCTATGGAGAAAAATTCCATTCTTCAGGAAATGCATCATATCAGACTTCATAATTTGTGATTTTATAACTTAAAAACAAAGTGGGTACAAATGAAGTATCTTGTTTTTTTAAGACATTATTTTTACATTGAATTTGTCTGGTGTTTTTATGCAAAAGAACTTACTTTGAATTCACTTTTATGCATTCATGGGTTCTCTGAGAATCAAACACATGACCTTGGTTTTGCTACTGCTGTTTAATTATTTGAGCTGCAGGAATGCTTTACAGAAAGGATTCTGTGTGCCATTGTGCTCTGAAAAGTATGTGGACTATGTCAGGAACTATTTCAGACATTTTCCATTTGAATTAGACTTAATTCACTACTGTTCAGTTTGGGTTCAGTAGGATTTAAAAAATACAAATAAACAAACAAATAAACAAACAAACAAATAAATAAATACATTTATTCACCATAAAATGCTTATCAAATGTGAAAGTAAAGATATTTACATCGTTAGAAAAGATTCCTATTTCAAATAAATGCTGTTCTTTTGAACTTTCTATTATTCATCAAAGAAAAACTTATTAATTTTCCTCAAAAATATTAAACAGCACAACTTTTTTCAACATAAGAAATGATTTCTGAAGAATCATGTGACACTGAAGACTGGAGTAATGGCTGCTGAAAATTCAGCTTTGCCATCACATGAATAAATTACATATTCAAAAATATTAAATAGAAAACCGTTATTTTGAATTAATAATATTTCAGAATATTGCATATTAAAAATGCAGCCTTGGTGAGCATATGAGACTGTAACTGGCTTACTTCTGTCATGCAAATGGAAGGCTGAAATTGTTTGTCATCGAAAATGTCCATCCAAAACTGCTAACCATTATGAGCAATTATCTGTTTCTACAATCTATAGCTCAGCTGGTTGCAAAGGCCGCTGTGAAATCAGATCCTCTCCATCTCTAAGCATTAATTAAGAGAGAAAGAAAGCGATTAGATTACAGGACTCATTGTGCTTAACATCAGGGGAATCAAACAAGCCACTGATTTAATATTGACTGAAGCTGTGCTGAGCGTCTGACTTCTGCATCAATGAACTGCTGACGTCTGCACAGGCTCGTCCTTTTAAAGACCACCAACCTTATGTGTCAAACACAGCAAAGGCTTGACGTGTGGAAGCACAACAGGAATAGGAATTGCTGCTCACGCAAGAGTTCTGTGTTCGTGGTTGAGTTGTGTAAACTGGATGACCGAGAAAGTTTCACGCCCCCTCAACCAAAAGAAACAGAGAAACTCTGAAAAGCTCTAATGATTTGATAAAAAGCTCAGTTCTGAATCTTTGAATGATTCTCAAATGTTAGTGACTATTTCTCAAGTAGTTACGCCAAAAGATGGTAACAAGTGACTGTCATTGATTCATCCGCTCAGATGATATAAATAAGTGGCCTACAACCTATTCTTTTGTGTGTGTGTGCATGTTTATGTGGTTTATGAGGACACAAATTTGTATAATAACATGGGTATGACATAGGTATTACAACGAGAAGGTGATTTATGAGGACATTTTCAGTGTCCCCATAATTCAAAAGGCTCATAAATAATTCAGAATGAGTTTTTTTGAAAATCTAAAAATGCAGAAAGTTTCCTGTGAGGGGTAGGTTTAGGGGTAGGGTTGGTGTAGGGCAATAGAAAATACGGTTTGTACAGTATAAAAACCATTACGCCTATGGAGAGTCCCCATAAACCATAAAAACAAACCTGTGTGTGTGTG
>NW_015548273.1:375926-385637 GCF_001515605.1 Sinocyclocheilus anshuiensis
TTTTTTTTTTAACTGAGGAAAATGCATTTGCACAACAGTGTTGGTGTTACTGAGCATTCAGTCCATTCCTAGCTGTCTGCTTTCAAACCAAACTAATATCCCCTCTGGAATTCAGTAATTGAAAATCTATGGCTGAGTTCATTTTACAACACAGCTGACACAATTCCAAAGTTTTAGCTTAATATACTATAATATAACACCAATCAATTCCTTGTTAATGGCTTTTCTGAGCAATGTCTTCATCAATAGACAAACTGAAAGAACATAATAAACCTTGCCAGAGGTGCAAGAGGCCAACAAATTGCAATAGCTTTTTTATTTATTTATTTTGTTTATTTCTTGTTTGTTTAACCTTCAGAAATACCTCTCAAAATAATACTTATGAAGTGGTTTGTGTTTGTTGCATCACTATCCATTTTCCATGCAAACATTTTTTTCATAATTGCTTGTGATGCTGTGGGATACAACTGAGAGAAGTCAGAGAGCACACAGCTCTACTTAATTAGAGACAAAGGTGAAGACTTCTGCAAGATTTACTGTCTTTATTTTCTCTGAATCTCCCACACTATAAGAAACTTAGAATCTGTCACTCCTTCATACGGACTCCCACACAGCCAAGACAGGGTAACACTAGGGTTATTTATATGCTATGTGATTTTAGTATATAGGCAGCAGTAGGTATCTTTATTTTCCAGTTGCAACTGGTCAAACCTTTGGCTTGTTAACCACACAACTTCACGTAATAATGCAGCTCACTTGAAATGTTCACATCTTTTATTATTTTTAAAATATTTTTATTTGAATATAAAAGCCTGTTTCCGCCTCAGAAAAATAAATTGTAATTTTGACTTTGTTTTTCTCATAATCATAATGTGTAATTCAGACTTAATGTGACCAGGGTAATTATCATTAATTAATTAACTAAAACTATTAAAAACATTGTTGTTCATGGAAATTAAACTGAAATAAAATGAAATATAAACATTAGATGAAACCTTAAACTAAACGAAATTCAGAAATGTTGCTTTGGCAACTGACTGGAATAAGTTTAAGCACTAAAATTACTAACTGGAAATAAATAAAAATGAAAATAAAAACTGAAATAACACATATTCAACCTAAAAAGTAATATTATTCAAAAATTATATAAAATGACAAAAGCACATAAAAATTACTAAAAATTAAAATAGAAAAACGAATTATTAATAAATATTATAATAGCACAGAAATAATATTAAAATAACACTGAATGTGACTATATTTCACAATAGCAACTTTTGTTTTTGTTTTGTTTACTTATATTTTAAGAAATGTCAGGGCTTTTTTGTCTATACAGTTGTAAGCATACATTTGTCAAAATGCCTTCTTTTATTTTCCAAAATGAAACGAGGGTGAGTAAATGATATCAACATTTACATTTTTGGGTAAACTAATATCTCTCAACTGCAACCTCATGTCTCATCTATAATTTGCATCTTTATATTTCACTTTTATATTTCACATTATTCATCATTGTGGCAGCAGGTTTCCATATACTGTACATCTGGCAATCCCTGACCCAGATATGAAGCATTTGTTATGAGGCATTCATCCTTTAATAACGAGGATCCGTATACTTTCACCAAACTCTCCGTTAATGACTTTATGCTGAATATGAATGATAATGAATGACTTGTCAAAAGGATATAGGTCTCTCAGTCATTATAGGATCGACTGACCGTGAGAGATTAATTAGCATTGTCCTTATAATTACTCAAAGATCAGCAGGGCTATTGTTTGCAATGACAGCGAAATGTGTTTAGCCTCAGATTTAGGTCAGTGCATTAAAAAGCATAATTGAGGTGCCAAATGAGCCTAATTAATGAACATACAGTAATTAAAACTCAAGGAAAGGAGAATCGTGTAACTCAGTTTGCTGCGAAATCGAATATTACAAAGAGTGCTAACCTGATCTACACGGCACACCGAGCTGGGATTTGATTTACTGTCACCTTTCTGTATTTACACCGCGCTCCCACTCAATATTAAGCCCCTCACAGGTGTTTGAAGCCCATCTCTCACCGGATGTGATCCAGGCTCCCCAGCAGCGCTGTGAGTAATGATCCTCCATCAGTCTTGCTCTTCAGCACTACCGCAGGGAGGATCCATAATTACAACATCTCTGCTTCGGCCTGCTACAGCCACCTCACCGACAGTGACAATATTGAGACGATGGCAGACATAATTTCCTTTGAAATTAATGAATGGTAAATAATTACTCTACATACCCGGAGAAGCTGCTGGATGGGAAGAGGAAGAAAGGAAAGAAATATGACAAGTCAATCTCGACACCTCCAGTGGCAGAGGAGGGCAGGCACGAGGAAGAGATGGATGAACTCTTTCATGGCCTTCAGGGAACCAGATATATGTTTGCTGCGACTGAACGCTGCTTACTTCTGCATGGAGTTCCTCCCCTCTGTCAGAGCTACAATCCTCATTCATTCATCAAGAGAATCAAGAGCAGAGGGCCCGGTGTGCCCTGCATTAGCATATCAAAGCCGCTCTTATTTCTAATTCCATCTAGAGTAATTGTTAAATGAACATTGTTAACTGCTGACTAAAGCTAGGATACTGGAAAAAAGCATCTACGTTCAAGAGGAGGTGGCGGTGGTGTGATCAAAGGTATGGTAATATCTGCATAAAACAGCGAGGAGCTTTGACAACACTGAGCAGGAGGTACCAAGCTAGACTTTTTTTTGTTTGAAACATGGGTGGATGGGAGATGTGACTTTTTATCCCACGATCGTGGCTTTAGATTTTAACAGCGTGACTTTTTTCATTGTAATTTCATCCATCCCTTTTTTAGCATAAGAGCGATTGCAGACACTTTTAACTTCAATGTGCAAGGCTTCCGGCGTCATTCACTGTACAAAAACTGTGTTATGCTGCTTGATGCTGAAAACTGGTACTTTTTATATTATTTAATGTATTATCATAAATTAATTTACTGCATTTAGTTATTCTTCTAGTTATTTACATATAGCAGCTAATAAATCTCACACATTCACTGTAAATACTTCCACGAATATACTTCCAAAATACAATGGATATATTTCTTTCTCATAATTATTATTATTAGTTTTGTTTTTACAAAGTTTCAGTTGTGACTATATTTTACAATGACACTTTTTTCTTCATACTTCTAATTTTATATCTCACAATTGTGACTTTATATATCAAATTACAACTTTATATATCACAGATGTTATATCTCACAATTGTGACTTTATATCTCGAAGCATGACTCTTTCCTCAACATTGCAGCTTTAAATAAATAAATAAATATATTTCTCAGAATGATCACTTCATTTCTCACAACTGCAACTTTATATATCAAAATTACGACTTTATATCTCAAAATTATTCTTTTATATGCCATGATAACTTTATGTCTCTTAAAGTCTCACCCATGAAAATTACACCATGATTTACTCACCCTCAAGCCATCTTAGGTGTATAAGGCTTACGCTATGCCTACGTCCTATATCTCACATTTTTTAATTGCAACTTTGTCTCACATTGCTCATTTATTTACCATAATTATGACTTTCTCACAATTGCAATTTTATATATCAAAATTAACTTTATATCTCACAGATGTTACTTTATGTCATAATAACTTTATTTCTTTAATTGTGACTTTATTTCTCACAATGTATCTCAAGTAAATCATGCACCTCTAAACTGTAAAGTTATAGTGTCAAATGAACAGGGGAAGCATGCTGGTTGCTGATGATCATAAAAAAAAAAGATCACCTAGATGAGGATATTGAATATATGTGAATCCCTCCCTGTGCTTTCTAAAATATGTTTGAGCGTTGTCTAATTAACCTCATGCTGTGTGTGCCCACTTCAACAATCAAGCCATTTAGGGCATTCACTCCACTGAGACATTTTTCAATTCTTACCTTTTAATTTAATTAGAGTTACAGAGTAAAGACAAGGTCACCTCGACTGTAGTTACAGCCATCTACTGGATACATTTCAGCTGTGGGAGCTGCAATCCCAATCCACATACAGGTTAATGGGTCGTTCACACAGGACGTGTTCTTGCCTTCTGTCTGCATTAGTTGTAAACAAGCCATAGCTCCACGTTTTTAAGGTTTTTAAGGTTTTACAAATGACAATGTAAAAGTAGTTCAACTTTTGAGATGCAGGGCAGCATATCAGTGCCTGTTTTAAAAATCAGATGACCAATCTGATTATTCTGGGTATGTGATTTACATTTGATGATGTGATTACAAGGATGTTGAATAGTTGTTTTTTTTTATGCAAGAATGTTCCCTACAACCTGTCTTCATCCAAATTGCATTATTTATTTAAATTCAATAATAGTATTTTTTTTTTTAAATCACAAAACATTTTGTGAATAAAGAAGTGTTTCCTTCCCAAATGTTCCAGCACAAAATGAAATTGGAGGCTGCAGTTGCAGTAACTGTGGCTCTTTTTTATCAGTGTATCAAATATAATTTACTACATTTACATCAGATGTAAATGTAGTAAATCACTTGCACTATCAGCCGTGCAAAAACACACTGTAATTATTCAGTCAAAAGACATCTTGAGACAAATGCATATAACTTTTTGTTGCACATCTAGTTATTTATTTAGTATTTCCATGATTTTTTTCCCAAATTTATTCGCATCTTGGTTTATGCCAAAAATGTGCATGAAAATGGAAAGACTTACGAGAGGAATATTTGTTATGTTATATTTGTCATACAACAAACTGATAATACTACAGTCAATGAGGTGATAATTAACTATTCACCATAGTGGTCACTTTTCATAAAACCTCAGCCGAAAGTTTAAATTTACATTATTGATCAGATGGGAGATATGAAGATGTATGGTTCGCATATCAGTGCCTGTTTTAAAAATCAGATGACCAATCTGATTATTCTGGGTATGTGATTTACATTTGATGATGTGATTACAAGGATGTTGAATAGTTTTTTTTTTTTATGCAAGAATGTTCCCTACAACCTGTCTTCATCCAAATTGCATTATTTATTTAAATTCAATAATAGTATTTTTTTTTTTAAATCACAAAACATTTTGTGAATAAAGAAGTGTTTCCTTCCCAAATGTTCCAGCACAAAATGAAATTGGAGGCTGCAGTTGCAGTAACTGTGGCTCTTTTTTATCAGTGTATCAAATATCATTTACTACATTTACATCAGATGTAAATGTAGTAAATCACTTGCACTATCAGCCGTGCAAAAACACACTGTAATTATTCAGTCAAAAGACATCTTGAGACAAATGCATATAACTTTTTGTTGCACATCTAGTTATTTATTTAGTATTTCCATGATTTTTTTCCCAAATTTATTCGCATCTTGGTTTATGCCAAAAATGTGCATGAAAATGGAAAGACTTACGAGAGGAATATTTGTTATGTTATATTTGTCATACAACAAACTGATAATACTAGAGTCAATGAGGTGATAATTAACTATTCACCATAGTGGTCACTTTTCATAAAACCTCAGCCGAAATTTTAAATTTACATTATTGATCAGATGGGAGATATGAAGATGTATGGTTCATGTGCTGCATAATATAAGCTTAGCATATTTTAGCAATACAGCACCAAACTGATGCAACACATAAGTTAAAAGTAACAGATTTAATAATTAATCAATAAAGATCAATGATTAATTTGCCACATGTAGACTCAGGCCCAGTGTACAACATGCTGAAAATTTTAATCTAGCCCTGTACCCCCAAAAAAGTGCAGCAGATGGCAACATTAGTTCATTATACACCACTACAGTATTTTTACTTTTTTATAGGCCTATAGTGAGTTGAGGTAAAGTTTTTCTTCCCTTCAACCATTTATTCCTTTCTATGTTTTTTTTCTCTTATCTGTTTTTCTTTTGTCTGTAATCTTTCACATTTGCAGCATTCATATTGCACAGCTGAGAAATGGTAGCCGAGGTGTTTCCACTATCCTTGGTCTGAATATCAAAAGAGCAACAGATAAACAGAAACAAGGTTAAATCGGTCTTTTCAAACAGAACTGGAGATGCTTGTGTGCTGTACAGTCTGATACATGAGGAGGAATTTAGAAGCATCTCCACGGACAGAGGTGAACTTAGCTGCCAAGCAGTATGCACTGGCATCTTCACCCATATCACAGAGCAAAGCAGATGTTCACATAGGCGTCAGGATGAAACTGTTAATTAATGCTAATTAGTATAATATAAAATTAAAGTAAAAGATACAAAAGATACAAAAGTAGACCATTGTAATGCAGGAGGTTTTGCAGTTGAAAGATTTCTTTGAAGCATGAGAGGTACTTTCAAGTGAAGAAACATAAAATACCTTCTTTTTGCCTCCAATTTTAAGACGATGAATCAGAATCAGTATTTGTTCTTGAAAATTTCATCATGAACATACACAAACCACAAGTAAATGGCACAAAGTAAAGCGTCACTTTGGAGAACTTCAAACAACCAAGGAACGACCTGAAGAGGAAGGAAACAAGGCCAAGAAATGACTGGGGATTACCCATCAACCCTCATCATGCTTTTCTAACAAAGACACTCCCTTTTGGGTTTTATCTGCCGGTGTTGCCACACAAAGCCTACAAAAGCAGGCAGTTTGGCTTTTCATGGTGTCATTTTCATACATTCTTTTAGCAAGTTAAGATGAATACATTTGTTTTTTTTTGTTGTTTTTTTTGCAGATGCTTCTTGTTCCTCAAAGCCCTACATCAAGAGGCTGATTTCATCTAAATCATGTGACTCATCTAATCATTAAAGGTGCTGTAAGTTTTTGACTCTATAAAGCATAAAAATATCATAATATGTTTGCAGATATTTAAGAAACATGCTAAGTTAACATACTTGTTTATCTGAAAAACAATGCTACAGTCAGTTATTCTCCTTTGAAAATGTGCATTCTGGGATGGAATTTCTGTCTTTGTTTTTGGTTTGTGTAACCCGCCCACTGCCAGTTTACCCAATTGTATTTCGGCACCCTGTGTTGCCAGTTGGCGTAAAACACAGCGTATTTCATTTCATTCATCGTCATGTGTGCTCGTTCCTGTTGGTGTCGTTAATCTGGCAACCTGCCTGTGCGTCAAGACTGAGGAGGAGGGGCCAGGTGAAAAAAACCCTCTCCAATATTTTGAATTTGAACTGCAATACCTAGTTCAACCACTAGTTGTCAATCCTACATAGGCTACAGCACCTTGAAATCATTTCATAACTCATCTAAATCCACACTTTCTACAACTACTAAAAATGTTATTTTCTCACAAGCAGCTGAAAAATAATTCAGCTTAATATGTGCATTTGAAACAAAAGAACACTATTGTTTCATCACACCATGAAAGTCAGAAACGACAGAAAAGACAGGAGAGAACAGAGATGGACCTGATGGAACTGTTTTATGTGATGGAAGTATATTAGCAGTATATACATTAGTATATTAGCAGCGGAGTCCCGGGCTGGACTCCGCTTCGTCCACGGTGAAAGCCGATCCGGCAATCCACGCACGAAGTTGATGTATTTCCTCAGCGACCAGCACAGATCAGCTCTAGGCATGACGAAGCAGATATCGTCCTCTTTTGGAAGGCCAAACAAAGTAGTTTCGCTTTCACAACGAAACACACAGTGCCTTCACAACATGGCGGCGGCGGCAACAACAATACTACAGCGAGAATAAAAGTTACCCCTTCTTTCTTTGCGTGAACATTTGGCGGCATTATACAAATCTTCCCACATCGTGATGTAGACATGTGGGGGCGTTTTAGAACGAGCCGTTTTAGGTTGGTGTGGCTGACTCTTAACTTTTATAAAGAATATATCTTTGGATTTGAGACTTTAGTCTTTGCGCAGATATCGTCCTCTTTTGGAAGGCCAAACAAAGTAGTTTCGCTTTCACAACGAAACACACAGTGCCTTCACAACATGGCGGCGGCGGCAACAACAATACTACAGCGAGAATAAAAGTTACGCCTTCTTTCTTTGCGTGAACATTTGGGTGGCGTTATGCAAATCTTCCCACATCGTGACGTAGACATGTGGGGGCGTGTTAGAACGAGCCGTTTTAGGTAGGCGTGCTTGACTCTTAACTTATATAAAGAATATCTCTTTGGATTTGAGACTTTAGTCTTTGCAACTTTACAGATCTTCTTTATGCACCAAGAGCTTGCAACACTCCAAAAGAGAAAGGAAAAATTGAAATCGCATCATATGACCCCTTTAAAACACAGCTATTTTTATGCTCTGTTTTTGTGCTACACTTGAAATATTTATGCTATCTGATGAAAGTAGCTGAGTAAGGCCCACTGTATGAGGAAAATTAACAGCAAACCAGAATTCACTTTCTTAATTCTCAGGGGCAGGTTGTTTGCTTCATATGACAGGAATCCAAATGTGTAGGATGGTAATGTGTTCAATCTGAATTGAGTGGCAGAGGTACAAAGACAATGCTAATGGAGAGGGTTCTCATCAGGGGCATGGAACTTGCAGGAGATCCCTGTAGTTTGGTAAATCGTGTTACCGTGGCAAAGCAACATGTGCTGGGTAATACGGAGGGCCATGCTAATGCAGCACAACGCACTTCTCATTTCAAGCTCCATTTGCTTGTCTCTGAGAGAGGCAGTGCTTTCTCTCACACTTCTGTCTACCGTGTCAACACAGTGACACAGCTACACCAACACTGACAGTTTAGGGATGATGAATTCACACTACATTAACATATTTTATGATACTAAACTGATAACTGTTTTCTCTTTTACAGGATTCACGTGAACATCAGAGGAAGACAAACATGCTAATACAGCATCTGTCATGTCTGGACATGACAGGTATACGAAAACAGCACCCCATATGAATTTTTTATTTAATCTACACTGCTATATCAAACAATGTACCACTTTAATGTTACCGTACACATAATTCCACATATGGCTCTAAGATACAAGGCTGCTAGTCACAGTACAGTAATAATACCTTGACAGAAAAGATTGATTGTAGGTCTCTGATTTGTTGAGAATCTAATAACATACATTGTTAGGTAAAACAGTAGAAACTGTGTCAGAATGTGTTACTAATAAGACTTTTAGTGACGTTTAGTGTTAAATATGTTGCATATAAGATATCTACATGGTTTAGACAGACAAAATGGATGATATTAGGCAAACTAGTACAAAGGCAAACAATATGTTCATGATTGCTGCAAGGTCATCATTTACTTTTGTTTCTTGACTATATCATCAAGCACAAAAACCCACTCATCTAAATCATGTGACTTTCTACACCTACTAAAAGAGTTATTTTCTCTCAAGCAGCTGAAAAAGAATTGACCTTAATAAGTGCATTTGAAATACAAGAAAACGTCTCTAGGTTACGTATGTAACCATGGTTCCCCGAGAGAACAAGATGCTGCGTCGAGATTCGCTTTGGGAACGCCCTGCGTGACCTCGTTCTGAAGCACGTGTAAAATCAGTCCAATGGAGCAGCGAGACGTCACAAGCGGGGTGACGTGAGCACCAGGAAGTATAAAAGCGCATCCGGCAGAGCGCAAGTTAGCTTCGATGAAGTAGCACCTGGAGGGATGCAGGGAGTATGGCAATGAGACGCAGCGTCTCGTTCCCTCGGGGAACCATGGTTACATACATAACCTAGAGACGTTCCTCTTCAGCAACTCGAGCTG
>NW_015548273.1:385669-403303 GCF_001515605.1 Sinocyclocheilus anshuiensis
AAGGGTAATGAGTGTTGGTTTGGATATAATAATCAGTCCTGGAGTTTGATCTGCTCTTCCTCCAGATACTCATTCAGACACAATAACATAGAGACTATTCTCCCTGTAAAGTCCATCAGCAGTAGAATAGGAGTGTTTGTGGATCACAGTGCAGGAACTCTTTCCTTCTACAGCGTCTCTGACACAATGAGCCTCATGCACACAGTCCAGACCACATTCACTCAGCCGCTCTATCCTGGGTTTTGGGTTTCTATTGGATCATCAGTGAAACTGTGTTGATGAATCAGAATAGACTGATGAGAGATTCTACCCATAATGCTTTGAGCTACATGATAAATCAGTAACAGTGAGATGTTATAGAGTCTCTTCTGTTCTCTTCATGACATTAATACTGCAGCTGAACCTCTGTCTGTGAAATAACGTGAATTAGAATAAATATGTGTAATAAATCCACATATAGACCATAAGATCAGTGTGTGTGTCTGTGTGTGTGTGTGGCCTGCTGAGTGACCATGCGTTTCTGTGCTTTTCTCTGTTTGTGTTAATAGAATTCAGTCATTTAGTTTATGTAGCATCACAGCAATTATTTTTATTATTACTATCAAAAAGACCTTCCAATTTAAATGATCACAGACAATAAATCATTTTAAATTTTTACTTTGTGTAGGCTCTTTTCAGCTTTTTGTGTTCTTTTGTTATTCAGTGTCATGAGCTGCTGTTTTTATTGCCATGCACTTAATTGTTAAACACACATTTAATTGTTAACTATGGAATTTGTTTTTATTTTTAGGTTGCAGTTATAATTTTAATAATTTGTGTTAAATGTTTAAATGACATTAAATTAAGCTGACATAGCTTTTATTCTACATGCAATTTCATGACATTCAAGGAAAATAGTCGAACACTTTTTGAAAGTCAGTTGTAACCCCACATTTTTTAAAATGCTTAATTTAAGAAGAAATGTTTAGCATGACATTTAAAAAATTAACTAATAGTTTTACGGGTGAGAGTGTCTGTGTGAAACAAACACACACAAGACATGAGCTATGGTGTCAAACAACTGGGCTTCTTTATCTTATTGTAACAGACTTTATTGCACTATTTCTTGATGTACTGGTGATCATTACGTGCGTGTGTGTGTGTAATGCATTTATCCCCTCGGGGCTTGCCGTAGATAGGCATTGGGCATGCGCACTTTCTGCTCTAGAATGTCGCGGGGTTTTGAGTTCTCTCTGGTGTGACGGATAATAAAGAAGAGTTCAGACGCTCTCGTTTTTGTTTTCTTATTCCTAAGTGTTTAGGCGAACCCGGCACGAACGCTCGGTCACATTGGTGGCAGCGGTTTTGTTTTGTTTTATTCGCATTTACGTGGTTCAGTGTTACGGCGAGTGTTTAACTAGTTAGTTTATAGTCAAAAGTTCTTAGTGGAGTTAGCACGCGCGGGTTCAACGGTGTTGCGGCCATCATGTGGTGTAAAGACGAGGATGATTTATATTCGAGACGGGACCGCGACAAGATTAACAGACATGTGAGAATTGAGTTACCGCCGCCATTCTCCGGTGACGAGAAGCAGAGCTTTCTATGTTGGGCACGGCAGTTCGAGGTCGCCGGTCAGAGCGCTCACAGAGGGAGATGGCGCTGCGTCCTATAACTATGAACTGGCGTGGATTCTACCGACGCGGCTGAGCAACGCAGCATTTCTTTTGTGGGACAGCCTTCCTCATACTGTTCAGGCTGATTATACAGCGGCCAAAGAACAACTCAAGGAGGCTTTTGGACAGTGGCAGTTCATAGATCGCTTCAGAGCCAGCCTATCAGCCCGCCCTCGTGCTTCGCGGGAAAGTTTGGAGGTGTATGCAGCAGAGATCAGCAGGTTAGTGGACGAGGCTTTTCCTGAATACGGCGACAGAGCCCAGAGGGAAGAAAAATTTCGTCGTTTCCTTGCTGGCTTGGATCCTGTGCTCAGAGCTAAATGCCATGAACAAGGAGCAACGGATTTAGAGGAGGCTGTGATAATTGCAGGTCGGTGTGAGAACGCTAGAGACGCAATAAAGACTGATTACACGACTGTTAATGTTGCAGGAAGTACTAATGATGGAGGAGCTGTGGCTGCTGTATATTCAGTGACTGATAATGGAGGACTGCACAGAGCTGTGAATCGATTGACTGAGGAAATGAGGGATATGAGAATGGAATTGAGGCGCTTGGGCGATGAAAATCAAAAACTGAAGGCCAGAGTGAGTTCTAGAGCAATGGACGAGTGGGATGGAGGCCTCTTTCATGGAAGGTGCCAGTGTATCTGCGGGGGTCGAGGATGCCAGTCACGTGTTTTTGATGGCGCTCGGAGAGGCCGCTCACCTGAGAGGAAATTCCAGCACTGTGATGAGCGTACATCAGGTATGGATGTGCGTAGTTATAAAGACTCACACTCTCCTTTGTCTCCTGCGAGACACAGCCCAGCCCCGGTTCTCGCAGATGGAACGGCTATGAGGATGAAGAAAGCGGGGAGTGCGTTTCATGTCACCTAGCAGAGAGGAGCACCGCTACCAGCCGGAAAACTGACTGTAGCTGATGTTGTGGCCCAAACACCAGCTATGTTGCCCATGGGCCCTCAAATTGGCAATGTCGACGACTGTAATTCTGTATCAAAAGACAATGAATTAAGTTCGGACACTGGCCAGGAGCTGTTAGTATCATATGTGAAAGGAGTGATTGAAGGCGTGGAGGTTCAAATGTTAGTCGACTCTGGTTCCAGTGTGTCACTTATGAGTGCAGATTTTCGTATGTCAATTCCTACACTTCGCAATCGCCCACTGAGAAAAGACTATGTGTCAGCCCATGCAGTGAATGGACAAATGCTAGATACACTGGGCACCATCACTGTAACATTCCAGCTGGGAACTGGGTCATGGCAGCATGTATTTCATGTGCTAAGAGAGACCACACAGACTGTTTTGCTGGGCTGGGACTTTCTGTTGAAAAATCATGCCTTACTGAATGTGCTCTGTACTTTGTTTAGTGTCTTGTTGTACACAGATGTTCATTGTTTCTGACTGTTATTTTGGCACATAAACGGGGACGTTTATTTTGTGAGGGGGGGACGTATGTAACAGACTTTATTTGATTGTTATATTGCACTAATTCTAGATGTACGGGCGCTCGTTATGTGTGTGTGTAATGCATTTATCCCCTCGGGGCTTGCCGTAGATAAGCAATGGGCGTGTGCACTTTCTGCTCTAGAGTGTCGCGGGTTTTTGAGTTCTCTCTCTGGGGTGACGGATAATAAAGAAGAGTTCAGACGCTCTCGTTTTTATTGTTTTCTTATTCCTAAGTGTTTAGGCGAACCCGGCACGAACGCTCGGTCACACAAACAACACACAGATCGTGTGTATCCCCCGCTGCCAGATAGTGTGGGCAGGGAGGCACACAACGTCTGTAATGCCGTTTGCTCGCCATAGATATTAGTTTAGACTTTGACATATTCTTTTGAATGCTTGTGGACTGACAGACAACAGTAAATAGACTGACACATACACAGAGCGCTACTGAAGAGCAGAAGCTAACTTGCGCTCTGCCGGATGCGCTTTTATACTTCCTGGCACTCACGTCAACCCGCTCGTGACATCTCGCTGCTCCATTGGACTGATTTTACACGTGCTTCAGAACGCGGTCACGCAGGGCGTTCCCAACGCGAATCTCGACGCAGCTCGAGTTCCTGAAGGGGAACTATTGTTAGGTATGGTCTTTAAAAGAACAAATTGAACTCTGTAATAATACTTGTTTAGCCCCTGAACAGATTGTTCTGACCTTCAATTTAACAATTGAATCAGTCTTTTTGTAAAGAATATGCTGAAAGAGAATGTTCACAAAAGTTCACAAAACTTTTCCATTTTGTCAAAAATTATTACTTTTTGCAGTCTTTCTGTACATTGATTCTTTTAAATCTTATGAGAGACATTAAGATGCGGTTCTCTCCTCATTTAACATTAGTTATGAATCAGGATGCCAAAACATTGTTTTTAAGAAACTAAGACAAATACTAAAAATAATAATAATACTTCAGTTTAGCAAGGATGCATTAAATTAATAAAAATGTCAGTAAAGACATTCATAATGTTCCAAATATTATCTCAAATAAATGCTGCTCTTTGAAACGTTGTATTTACCAAAGATTCCTTTCCACAAGAATATTAAGTGGCACACTGTTTTTAACATTGATTATAATAAATAAATAAAAACGTTTTCTGAGCACCAAATCACCATATTTGAATGATTTCTGAAGGATCGCATGACACTGAAGAAAAAATCAGCTTTGCCATCAAATTAATAAATTACATTTTAAAATACATGACAATAGAGAACAATTATTTTGAATTGTAATACTTTACAATACTACTGTTTTATTGTATTTTTGATCAAATAACTGCAGCTTTGTTGAGCATAATAGACTTCTTTTCAAAATGTAAAAATCTTTCTAACCCCAAATTTGTAAACAGTAGTGTACACATTCAAACATACAGCAGGCCTATGTCTGTACAACGTCTCATACGGCTACGGGGGGTGAACAAAGGCCTCCTGCAGTGAATCGATGCGTTTTTGTAAGAAAAATATCCATATTCAAAACGTAATAATCACTTTATGGATATTTTTCTTACAAAAAGGCATTGATTCGCTACAGGAGGCCTTTGTTCACCCCCCGGAGCCATGTGAGACACGTTTTTAATGGATGGGCACTTTTTATTTAACTTCTTTTGGACTGATGCATGCAACACCGGCTGAGTGGCATTTATCAGCTTGAAAGATCAAAGACAATTTTTAATATACATGTAACTCTGATTGGATTCGTCTGAAAGAAGAAAGTCATATACACCTAGGATGACTTGAGGGTGAGTAATTTATGGGCTAATTTTCATTTTTGGGTGAACTAACCCTTTAACTATTAACTACGGCGTTTGCCTCAATTAACTCCTGATTTTCTGCTTATTAATAGTTAGTAAAGTAGTTGTTAAGTTTAGGTAATGGGTAGGGATGTAGAATATGGTCATGCAGAATATGTGCTTTATAAGTACTAATAAACAGCTAATATGTTTATAAGCATGCTAATAAGCAACTGGTTTGTTAATAGAGAGAATTGAACCTTAAGTGTGACCAAATGTTGGACCAAAAACACTATTAATCTCTGACAGGGATTCATTCAAGCACCAGGTGTAAGAGACATTTGTTCTAGTTTAAACACACAAGGTCACTTTTGGGGTTGTACAGCACTGGGTTCAAATCAGGTTAAAGCATAATATAGTGAGAAAGCAGTGGCTCTACAAGGCCGACACTGCTTTCATTTCAAGGGCTCATATTTTCCACAGTGCGCTAAATATTTAGGCATTTTGACAAACAGCCTGACAGCATAAGTCAGTGGTGAACTGGCAAGACCCAAAAACAGAGCAGAGGTAAGTCTCTAAGTTCAGCCCCATTTCTCACCCCATGGAACACTTCTGTCAAGTACACAGCCTTTATTAAAGCTGCCCTGAGCAGCACATTCAACCTTGCCATCAAACAGAGTCATTGATGGGGAGGGAGAATAGTGCTAGGCCGAAAACATGAATAAGTTGGTGAAATATGAACGTTTCTCTTGGCAGCTCATTATGGAAGGCTGAATGTATCTATACACAGAGGATGCGAATAAATCATTATATTACAGAAACTTCAAGAAAGCCTTCAGATGTAGCATTCTCTTTAAAAAAAACACTAAACAAAAAGCATGAGACAGCGTTTTGTAAAAGAAAAGGAGGATTTTCTTCTAGAGGAAACCTACAATGACTTTCCCTATAACTTAGTTAGGACTGCCCTTTATGTGTGTATGCATGTATGTATGTATGTATGTATGTATGTATGTGGCAGTATTTTCACCTGGGATTTGATCACATGACCTCTTATTCTCAATGCAAGGGTCTCTATTTTTATTTATTTATTTATTTATTTATTTATTTTGTTTCAAATTAAAGTAAAAAAAATTATTCTGGGTTCTAATTTGATTTGATATAATATGTTGGCATTATTTGAATCAGCAGATTCAGTTGTTTGATTTCAGATATAACATTTACTCCAATTTTCACCTTTAATTAGAAATATGTCTGAGCAGACGACAAGGGTTGTAACATGACTGCAAAAAGTTACAGATATTAAAGCAATCTCCCGTTTAACACAGGTGCACAACAGAAAATATATAATAATAATACTAATAATAATAATAATAATAATAATAATAATAATAAAACTAAAATATAATAATATTAACAAAATAAATCAATAAACAAATAAGTAAATAAAGCAAAAAGTCAGCATCAAAGTCTCATAAAAAAAGTAAATTTTTCTTCATCAAAACAATTTGTTAACTTATTGAAAAAAAAACATATTTCAAACATAAAAATCTAACATTTTTGTTATGGTTCTATTCTGATAAAACCTCATTTCTGTCAGGACCACTATCCTGATCAATGTAAGGTCTCTGTCTTGTGAAACAGGCCCCCATAAGCTATGGATTCACCACGTGAATATCATGAGGTATCTATACCAATCACCCCCAGCACATGACTCCAATATTCTGGGTCGATTTCCTGCCAGTCATGTCGTCATCTACTCAGAGGAGTGATTAAAGATTGATCCAATCAAGAGACAACAAAGCTTTCTTTGTATCAAGGACTGAAAAGGTTCGTTCAAAACATATAGAAACCACGATGTCTTGTGACCAACAATGAGTGCAACTATTATATCCAGCAGGAAAAGGATGAGTAAATGCTGTCTCACCTCATTCGGTGTCCGTGTGTCTCTTTGTTTGTTTTCTTCCTTTGTGTCTCTCTTTGGGTTTTCCTTTATAGCTATATGTTTTGAAATTTTTTTTTTCTTTCCCTCTCTCTCACTACAATTTCCTTTCCCCTCTAGTCCCCTCATCAGGGAACTCCCTTAGCTCAACTTTAAATCCAGGTCCCGAAACTAGGATTGACTCGTTTCGCCAAAATTTTCGTAAATCATTGTGAAAAGCCGTTGCCAACTGATCGAGGCGACCCCGCCAAACCATGACCTTCGCAACTAATTGCTCCTTCTTTCTGTTCTATTACCAGGAAGATGGTCAGACTCGCCGCCTTGTTGCTTTGCATAATGGGGGTTATGCCCCAGCCAGAAGTCGCATCGCCAGGACCAGCGTTGGGGATAGTACTCCGTGAACAATCGGGGTTATTGATAACGAACTGCAAAACCTACACTCAAAAGGTGTACGTCTGACTCAATCCCCGTGATGTTGTCAGAGCTCACTACACCCCTCAGCCGCTCAAACCACTTGGGCTGGAGCCCGTTGGACTCGAGAAATCCTCGCCCACGCCCAGGCAGATGTGAACCACATGCTGCACCAATTACAGAAAATGACTGTAACCCAGGCTGAATTAAGCGGGTACACCCGGCATCCCAAACGATCTCAATGCCTTAAGCAACAAGCATGTTGCCCTTACCCAATGACCCTACCAGTATGTTGCCAAAAACCCGCATAAGCCATAGCAACAAGCATGTTGCCCTTAACCAGATGGCCTAGTGAGTATTTTGCCAATACCTGAAAAGCTTAAGCAACAACATGTTCTCAATAACAAGATAGCTTTTAGACAAGCATGTTTCCAACAGAAACCAGTCAACCTTAAGATCAAGCATGTTCCCAATACAACTATAGCTTTAAGAACAAGCATGTTCTCAATAACAACCAGAAACCCTTGGAACAAGCATGCTCCAGTAACAACCAGACAGCACTGGAATAAGCATGTTTCCAATGCAACTAGATAGAACAATAGTGTCCAATACTCGAAAAGAATCAATACTGAACCGACTTCACCGAACAACACCCGCTTACCATTTTCTCCCCGAAGCTGCGCCCGCACCATGATTGTTTACATTATTCCACCCGCACCATGATCGTTATCTTCTCTCTATCACCGCAAAGCTACCCAAATCTGTGCTGTATACTGCTATATAAATAAAGGTGACCTGACTTGATAGGTTAATGCATGTTGCAGCATGTTGCCTTTTCATAAATATTGTATGTGTCAGTCCTGTGTCTTGTGTTTTGCTCCACTTGTGCTCTATGTCCTAGTTTTCCCCTATGGTTATGCCCTTATTTGGTCTTCCTGTTCCTGTTCCCTGATTAGGTTCATTTGTCCCAGGTGTTTCCTATGTTTATTATGTCATTGATTCCAGGTGTTCCCCAGTTCAGAGTACTTAAGCCCTGTGTTTTTCATTGTTTCTTCGTCCGGTATTGAATGTTCGTGAATCCTTTCCCTACGTGTGTGTTCCTGCCTGCGTTTATGAATAAAGACCATTGATAATAATTCTCCTTCGTCTCCAGCACAGTTGGCTAAGTGTGACAGTATGTGGATGATGAGGAGGACTTGCCCGCTCAGAACGCGATCGTGAACAGACAGAAGGGGGCCCTGCTCCGTACCTTGCACTGGGCCCCGCCCCAGCTTGGGATGGCCATGACCAGCAGGATTGATCTTGATCATCTTCTGCAGCTGGCCTTTATGCAAATATACTGGATAAATCAATACAGATTTGTAACAAAATCTATTAGCTGTTCCATGAATAAGAGGGTAAAGTTCTCAGGGATGTTATTAACAACACATTTAAATTACATAGATCTAGTTGCCTAGGTTACACAAACTGTAATTTACCTATGTCAACTCAATAGGTTTCTTAACTTTCGTGACATTTCTGTATGCATTCTAATTAAAAAGAAAAAGTCAAACTTTGGAGGCTATTTTTTAACTCTGTTTTATCTGGAGGTTCAGGTGGTTTGTCAATGATCATGGTCTGACAGTGAATGAGTTAGCACAGATAAACCCCGCAGACAACAGGATGTGTTCATGAGCTTTATTTCTGGCATGGGTGACATACTAAGAATGATGTCCATTAAAGTTCAGGACTCTTGATGCATAAATAATACTGAGAGAGAAAGACAGACAGAAGGAGAGAGAGCAATCTCTCAAACTTTTGTGCCATTCTCATCCACTGCAATCCAATAAGGGACAAAGAAAAGACAAAAATATATAAACATTGTGACTAATGGAATTGGTACATGGCCACAGGCTAAAGGAACAGGATCCAGTGTAAATCGAAACTGATAGATGCACAGAGGAATTATGCAGATGTGTTTATGACTCAAGATGTAGGCAGCTGAGAACAGACACATGCATGTATGGCCACAAAACAAATCATAAGCATAAGACATTTGCTTTTTGCTTCGCAATAACAAAGGAAGTGTATAAACTAAAGAAAGTAAATTCAGATACTGAGGAAATAAGAAGCGTTGTTTTTTTAGCATAATGAAATTCGAGGATATTTCTATATGTCCTGCTTTAAGGGGCACTGAGTTATTTGTCCCTTAGTTAGTAACACATTGAGGTTCAATTTGTTAGCATTAGTTAATGCATATTTTACAGCATTAATACAGTTGTATTTATAGGATTAATCTAGGCTAATGTTAATTGATTAAAATACAAATTGTTCCCTCAAAATACATAAACTAATGTTATTTATAGAATTCAATATGTTAAAATGTATTTGTATGTAGAAATTAACCTGTAAATGCAATAATGAAAGATCAAAAAATTGTTGTTTATTGTACATTTATGATATCTAATTTATTAACTAACAAATAGTTAAACATCATTGTGAAGTGTTCGTGTATGTTTTTATGTTTTATCAAAGTTTTATACAAGATTAAATGAAGATTAAACTTTTGTCTTGCATGTGCCACCAGATGTCAGATATCTGCCTTTTCAATCAGTTTCGAACAATTACTGAGCTCGACTTAGGGAACTGGCAATAAAACTAATATAATTTATAATAATTAATAAATTAATAATTTAGCTAATTTAATAACCAAATGAGTAACATTTTTACAATTTATTCTTTTAATTTTAGCCCTGTTCTGCTAGGGGAAAATAATTTTAAAAGACTTGAAAACTATTAATATAGTCAGTCATACAAACTTTCTTTGACAACTGGATGATATTTTCTTAGTGAAAAAAATAAATCCATGTGCTGCCATCATGCAAAAGCCTTGCCAATAATTATATTAGTTGATACATAATCATTTTCAGCCTCAAGACATTATGTGCTCAATACAGTATTGTGGACCCCATCACCAAAGCCATTCAACATATTTCATTCCCTTGAAAATATGCAGAGCGAAAATGATGGACATTTCTGTAGGCACCACAATAAACAATGATTCATTAACATAAAGGAATCGCCATACATCTCTACATTGTAAATATGGTCAGACCAATAACCCAAAATTCATTTTATTATCATTTTTAGCATTTTTCCACTGCTAAATTTCACAAAAGAAAACCTCTCATCATCGAGCCTAAAAACTTGTGCAGCCATGAATAACATCACACTGATCTGTGTGCAGAGCCTTCCCAGTGCAGTATCTATTTTTAAACACAGCATGGAGAAACCCACAGGGAGGGGGTGCAGGGGAGAGGTATTTGGGGCACAGGACTCAGCTTGATTGAAAGAAAAGGTTAGAAGCGCAAGAAAACACCACCTGTTGTTTTTTCAGCAGCATGGGAAAGAATGGAGTCAAGAGTATGTGAACCCATAAACAAAATTACAATTATAACTATGTGCCAAAATTGAGTTAAATACATAGAATTTTAACCTCTCTTCCACTCTGTATATTATGAGGTTAAAATTCTACATATTTATACAAGACATATATACTTACATAAATAGTATATTTTAAAATGAACAAAATGACTTTTACCACACACACACACACACATAGCTAATGCATCTTTTACATCATTAATTAAAAAAGTAGTTTGTTTATAAACATTTTTCATCCAGAATACACTTATTTTTAGTTTCATTTCAGACGTGACGTATTAACTTAGCAAATTGAACCTTTTTGTAGATTTTTGTTTTATTTAAGTTTTAATAAATAAATGAATAAATAAAAGACTATACATGTCATTTTAACCCCTCTCTGTATATTACTATATGAGGTTAAAATCAGTATAATGCATATTCAAATAACATTTACACATTTAAATGAGTTCTGAGTTTTTCATTTTTATGTTTTTAATTAATTTAACTGTTTATTATTTTATGTACAGCTCTGTGGTCAACTATGTTTTTGTATTATTTTTTTTAAATATGCTACAGAAATAAATATGAACTTGAACTTGGTATATTTCTCTTTTACCTTGGACACTAAACAAAAACTGTACCACTAGAATGTTTTATCTTAGACTTTCAATATGAACTTTTAAGTGTTGTTGTTTGTTAGGTCAGATAAGACAACTAAAGAAATATAAATCATTTCACACACAAAGTCGGGACATTAATAACAATGTGTGTGTGATGATGCCTCTGGAAGGAGGCATGGAAAGAAAACTAAAAGAGTGGGACAACGGCTCATGATCAGACGGTCATTCACAAGTGCTGGCTGACAAGCTCTATAAAAATGCAAATGTTTTTTTCAGGTTATTAATTTTACACTGGTGCAAGAGTTCCATACGCTTCCCTAAGCATGAACCTCTACTTCCATTTTTGTACATCCACAAATGGCACAGATGACCTTTCAAGGTTTTGACTGAGAAGTGAAATGTGAAGTGGCAGGTAATTACTCATGTGTTACAGCTGCCTGTCAATCTTGCCTCCCTAAGCCATTGTTATTTCAACCCAATGCACTTCACGTACCTTCCTTGATGTACGTTTCTTTAGGGTTTGAAATGTACATCCTGGTCCTTTGTCCTGTTTGCAGACAACAGCTCAATATTATCAAAAAATATACCAGGTCACAGCGGCGCTCACTTTAGAAGGGCCAAATGTGACTAATGCAAGCAGGGCTTATATGTACAGTTAAAAAGAAAAGTTTAAAGACAACAGCACCTTATCATTTAACCTTCAGAGGAACTTATCATCCTCGTAATGAACTTGCAAACAAACACATCTGTATATCCCAGCTAAGCCCTTTTAACTTTTTGTCAACATAACTGTTCGTCGTCCCCAATGGGCACTCAAGTCTTCGTCTCTGCTACAAAGGCATAAATTTGCAAATGTAAAGAGTGCCTCTCCCCAGGGCACCAATTAAAACTTCTTTTGGCTGAACGACAGCATGAATTCCATCTTTTGGTTGCTTTTTTTCCTCCATCTTCTAAACTCGTAACAAACTCTTGAAATCTGCACAATAGAAGGCTATTAAAAACAAGAGCCCCGGTCATAAAGATGGAGGAGGATGCTATTAGTCACGCATTAAGCCTAAATTATGGAATCATTTCTGAATGTATAATCGAATATCTGGCGCTGAGAAATCATTATCATATGCTTTGCATTAACTTGCGGGAATGTGAACCAGATTTTTTAGCAGGCTTTCATACATGTCATCCAGCTGTGCACCGGAAATCCATTTACCACACTGGGCCACAGGTTGAGATTAAATGTAAATGCGGCATTTGTATTTACGTTGGACTGGGAAGACCAATATGTCTCTGAGCACAAAGAGAGGCAGATGTATCACTCTACTCAAGCTGTTTTGTTTGTCGCCACTGCCTACAGTCTGAGGAAGCCAAACATGAGACGGCAGCAGGTGGCTCTGGAGCATAGTTTTAACATTCATTTGAGAGATGAAATTCTGTCACTGAGAAAATGCGAAATTCGTGGCACTAATGCTCCTTCAGCACAATTCTTTCACAGCATCAGTCTGCCTTCTAGATGTCCATTTTTCTGTTGCTACAAGAAATTTGGATTATCCGTGATGGAGCTCTTGAGGGTCAATGATACAATCAATGTATAATTGCAGATGGTGTTTGTTTGGATATAAATTAATGGACAAATTTTCGTGAGACTGTTTGTTGGTGGTGCCAGTGACAAAAGCAAATAAACAATACATACAGGAACGTTATGCTAGCTTTTCATGTCTTTTCCAACAGATCAGAAAAGGTTCTTTATTTTGAACATCATAAAGTGTCAGACTCATAAGCGCTAGAATTCTATACAGTAAAATGTGGGGTTGTGTGCTGCTTTCATAAAATTCACAATTTATAAATTTTCTTGGTCAGTGTCAATAAATAATTGAGCTTTTTATAATAGCTATTTTGTCTATAAAAATCTTGATTTCTATCCACCTTATTTTTCAACATGGAAGTAAGCCGTTTTCTGTGAATGTGCAAGACTTCCGGTTCATTAGCTGCTGCGTTTTCTGTGAATGTGCGAGACTTCCGGTTCATTAGCCACGGTAAGGAAATAACGAGAAGAATAACAAAAGTCCACTACAAACCACTGTTTTCATAATAAGGATAATGCATTAAAATAATGTGGTAAGACACCAGTTTGCAATATCAAGCAGCAAAATTAGCTGATATTTACAAATAGCTGCACACACTCTTACGGGAGAAATAAGGTGGATATGCTTATATTAATACTTTGAATTATGAAATCTGGACATGTCACTGCTTGATTTCAACTCAACAAACAAGTTGGAAAAAAATAGCCGGTTACCTGTTCATCTAGTGAAGTGCTGAATAAAGAGAGAGAGACAGAAGACTTTCAATCCTTTTTGGATCACAAGTTAAGAAACAGTAGATCTGAGCTGTTGTTAGAAGCAGTGGGAAACCGTGGCCTTGCTTGAACCAAATTCCTTCTGCCTGAAAACACTCTGTCCCAAGTGATCAATTCTGATTCATGCTTTTTCTGCAACATCATCTCAACTAAAGGAAAACATCTTGTATCCACACTGTACACGGTTTATAAAATCTGCAGTGCACAAAAGAATATATATTAAAGCCAGTATGACTGCAGTCAATAAATATCACAGGCAAGTTTGCTATTTGTTTTTTGCTTTTGTCAGACAGACTTTAAATTTGATATGGGGATTGTACTACAATATGAGGTTTTAGCTTATATATCATCTTATTTACAACAGCAGTGGTACAATAGATGCCTGATGGAGTCTATCACAATGGCATCAGACGGGAAGATTTAATCTAAGAGAAATGATGCAGATTTCCCAACCATTCATGGCATTAATCTGACTATACTGCACTATGACTCTTGGGAAAATATTGATTATTATCAGTTATCAAATCTTAAGTAAGGAGACATAAACAATATGGACAAAAGCAATGGAACACTCTCTTAATTATAGAATTCAGGTGTTTCAATCAGACCCATTGCCTCAGATGTCTAAAATCAAGCATCTACATGCAGTCTGTATTTACAAACATTTGTGAAAAAACTTAGTCATTCTGAAGTGCCCAGAGAATTTAAGTGTGGCAACGTGATATGATGCCACCTTTGTCAGTTTTGTGAAATTTCATCCCTGCTGGATATTCCTCGGTCAACTGTAAGTGCTGTTACTGGAAAGTGGAAGCGTTTAGGAACAGCAGCAACTCAGCCACGAAGCGGTAGACCACAAATTCCAAACTCCCACTGGCATTAAAATCAGCACAAAAATTGTGATGGGAGCTTCATGGAATGGGTTTCCATGTCCGAAAAGCTGCATGCAAGCCTCACATCACTGTCACAGTACAGAAGGAGACCAAGGACGGAGAGGTAAAGTAAACAGGGATCTTTATTTAACAGGTGCTGAGAGAGAGAGAGATGGAGAGCAAACGGGTTAGAGCAACAGTCTATGGAATGGAAGGGATCTAGCTCACGTGATGACGGGTTCCTTCTAGGATCGGGCTGAAGAGGATGGCACAGAGACAGGTAGGTTTCAGGATGGAGTCCGGGTTAGTGAGTCAGGTAAGGAGTAGCGTAGTGAACTCAAGACCAGACGAAGTGTGACTGCAGTGACTGAGCATTTGAGCTAGTGTTGATGAGGTGGTGACAGGTGCGGCTGATTAGTACTCCGGTGATTGTGAACGGGTGTGTGAGGTGATTGGGCCTGCCGACATCGAGGACGGCCGCGGCCCCGGATAGCGAGACGATCTGGGTGACGATCATGGAAGTCTCTGAGGAGTAAGGGATCTAGCACATCATCTCTACGCACCCATGATCTCTCCTCGGGGCCGAATCCCTCCCAGTCCACGAGATACTCTAGGCGGCCGCCTCGACGCCGGGAGTCCAGAAGAGAATTGACTCTGTAGATGGTCTCCTCTTCAGCGATTTCGGGAGGAGGAGGTACGCCGGATTCGTCAGACCCTGGGGAGAAGCAGAAAGAAGGTGAACACAGGGTTTGAGCAGTGAGACATGGAAGGTCGGTGCGATGCGGTAGTGAGGAGGAAGTTCAAGCCTGTATGTGACCTCATTGATCTGCCTCCGGATGGTGAATGGTCCGATATAGCGGGGACTCAGCTTGCGGCAAGGCAGTCGGAGACGAATGTCCCGCGTGGATAACCACACCCTATCTCCCGGCTGGTATTGTGGAGTAGGGCGGCGGTGAACATCGGCCTGCGCTTGGTGTCTCCGAACTGCCTGCTGGAGATGGACATGCGCTGAGTCCCAGACCCTCTCGCTCTCTCTGAATCAGTGATCCACCGCTGGAACGTCTGAGGGTTCTCCCGTCCACGGGAATAGGAGAGCGTCTGCTCTGGTGTTCTTGGGTCCGGGACGGTAGGTAACTGAGAACTGAAAACAGGTGAAGAACAGCGCCCACCGTGCCTGACGTGGGTTTAGGCATTTGGCCTCCCGACGATATTCCAAGTTCCGATGGTCAGTCATGACCTGGAAGGGATGAAGAGCTCCCTCCAGCCAATGTCTCCACTCCTCCAGAGCGAGTTTGATGGCAAGAAGCTTGCGGTTCCTGATGTCATAATTTTGCTCCGCCGGGGAAAGCTTGCGGGAGAAGTATGCACAGGGATGGAGGATAGGAGGCTCTCCAGAATGCTGGGAGAGCACCGCTCCCACCCCTACTGTGGACGCATCTACTTCCACGACAAACGGTCTCTGAGGATCGGGAAGCGCGAGGGTAGGAGCGGTGCAGAAGGCTTCCTTCAGTCCTTCGAAACTTTGGATGGCTGTGGGCGTCCAGGACAGAGACTTGGGCTTATTTCGGAGCATGGACGTGGGGGCGACTCTGTGCTGACTGAAGTGGTGGATAAAACGACGGTAGAAATTGGAGAATCCTAGAAAGCGTTGGAGTTCCTTAACGGTCTTGGGTTGTGGCCAGTTGTGAATGGCTTGGACCTTCTTGTCATCCATCTGGATACCCTGAGGACTGATGACATATCCGAGGAACTTGATGGTGGTAAGGTGGAACTCTGGAAATCTGCCAATTTCACCATCAGTTAATATCTTGTGAAGTGAAAAGTTGTGCATTTGTAAGAAACCTCAATGCAGAGCATCCACTGGTGAGCAAGTTATGTAATTTCTCCAAAATGTGTTTGGATGAAAAACAAACTCTTCTACATCTTGGATAGCCTGTGAGTACATTTTCAGCAAATTTTTGGGAACTATTGCTTTAAGAAAATGAGACAATAATTAAACCAGGCACAAAACCTTAGTGTAAGACAGTTTATATGGGACACACACACTTACAAACACCCATTAGCATCTCCTGTGCAGTCCCTGAGGTCTTCTTGAGTTTCAAATATCTCAAATTCTTCTCCCCTGTGACCTCAGAAAGAAAATTGCCTCCTAAATCATTATCATGCCTGTTGCCATGCTGGGAAGGTCAGACTCAAGGGGAAATGCACAACATTTATATGAGACTACATCTGCATGACTGCCACCGTTTATCTTTCCCCAGCACCTTAGAACTTATCCTCACTGTTCATGCCATATGAGAAGCAGGGTGAGCCACAGGGCGGGACCATACAGTATTACCCCAAAGCTATTTGCAGAATTTGAAAAGAACATTTTGGGGATCCGGGTGACTGATGCAACCCACCTGTTACAGATCCCCTTTTAAATGGTCTTCTATAGTCAAGCCTGGCATTGATTCTTAGCTATCTTAGCTATCAACGATCACTGAATGCAACAAATAACTGAATAAATTAATGAAAATATTTGTAGATGGAAAGATGTTCATGGTCGTCACGCTGGTTTTTGGGTTTTGTTTCTTGTTTAGGTTTTCTGGTCTTTTATTTTGTTATTTTCTGTCTTGGTTCCTGATGTCATGTGTTTCCTTGCTCCTCATGTGATCATGTCATGTGCTACCCTTGTCCGTGTGTTATGTTCTGAATAGGTGCGTTCGACTTGAAGCACGGCTACAGACGGCGAACAACGAGAGTAGCCGCTTGCAGTCAGGGGCGGAGTTGAAAACGGACACGTCAAGCCAGACACTTTCTGCTCCCATTAGTGATGCTCACGCGGTGTTTGCATACTCTATCACAGATTAAGTGAATAAAATGCTATATTTGTCAAATACACCGATGTTTCAGAAACGTTTTCATGAGCAACAGAAACACTTTTTATATACTGCTTAATACAGCGCCATCTGTTCAAGAATAAAGTTCAACGTAAATATATACTATTTAAATACTAATAAAGTGGGGGTTTATATGCTTTCATGATAAACGCGACTCGATATAACATTGCAACTACAGTAAAAACAGATACTGTTCTAAAAACAGATTTATGAGCAGTATTGGATTTGAAGATGTTAGAAACACACGTCATTGTTGTCATGTGGTGAATTTGGCCAAT
>NW_015548273.1:403382-415933 GCF_001515605.1 Sinocyclocheilus anshuiensis
AAAAATACAGTGCATGCATAATTATTATGCAAGTTGATATTTTGATCATATTTTTTCCAAGCACATTTTACCAATTCCAAACGACATCAATATGAATAAGTACTATTAATCTTGTATTTAATAATTTATAATTGATATATAATTATTCATGAAGGCTGGAAGTGAAAAATGTCTTATATTCAGGTGTGCATAATTATTAAGCAGATTTTGGAAATGTTGTGAATGGTTGTCAAGGCAGCCAATCAGAATTTAGCAGCCTCGTCTCTGATTGCCTGGAATTATGAAATATTGTAACGCTGGGTTGTGTTGAGCAAGCGAGCCTTTGGCATTTAGAGAGCACTGAGGGCGGACATCAAAGGAGCAAGCTAGTGAAACGTTGCACGCGCAAAAGAGAAGGTCTGCACACATCCAAAAACTTATTTTAAATGCAAAATTGATTTTTGTACGCTCAAAATATGATCTTTCGCGCGCAGAATTGTGGCAGAGATCTAAGCCTATACAAGTCAGCCGCCGATCGGTCTGCGCAGTGCTGCATGAAGTCGAATGCACCTAATGGTTGATTTTGTCATGTGTTCCCCTTGTCTAAGTATTTAAACCTCTTGGTTGCCATGTTAGTGTGTCGTGTATTGATGATATTTCCTGTACTGCTGATGGTGAGAGTCATGGTTTCAAGTCTTGTCAAGTTATAGTTCAGTTTTGTTTGTTTTGTTCTTGTTAAATGGAATAAAGCTGCACTTGTGTTCATCTACAACTCGCCTCCAGTGGGATTTGTTACATCTAGAGGACAAGTGTTGCTTGTATGTTAAAAGTATGAATTAATATGCACCGACACTGAATCTCCAGAAGATTTGAAAAAAACATTTAGTTTTGAGTGATATCAGCATAAATCCTTTTCATTTTTTTAATGTATTGATAAGCGACAACACAAAATATGACTAACATATTTGATTAAATAAAAAATATTAATTCAGAATAAAAAAATTAAAAAAAACATCATACCATAACCTGTATGATGATAATTCTCAAATCTCAACTTTAAAAGGCATTTTTAGAGGGCACTGTATATTTTATATTTTAATATGACAGCTGAGTCTAGGACAGCTTCAAAGTCTTTTTGAGAATGAAATCTAAAACCAGCATAACCTGGTCTGTTGGTCAGGTCATTAAATTAAAATTAATATAAAAAATAAATTAATTAAAATACAATAAAAATGCATTTACGGCAAGAAGTGATAAAGATTTATTAAATATTGTTGAAAACTCCACTTTAAGACTTAGGACATTTTTGGAGGGCACTTTAATGTTTAATGTGACAAGTGAGTCTAGGACAGCTTCAAAGTTTTTATGAGCAGCATAACAAAACTTGCACATTTGTGAACTAAACTTGTCAAGCGCTGCAGTTCTTGATTGATCAGAATTAGGGAAGTGGGAGAAATGCTTGCCTTCCGAGTGAAGGGTGCAGGGCGGTTCAATAAAGTGTTTCAATGAATCTCAGTAAATTCAGAAAAGTTTGCAGGAAGTCAGAAATCTGTGATAACTCCCCTTGAGACATTCATTATTTTCTCTAGGGTGAATTTGCACATTTCATCAAGAAATAAACCTAGTGATCAAAACCTCTTTAATCTTTCAGTCTTTGCATTTCATAAGATTTCGGAGGAGTGCACATTAGCATCATGCTTCTGTGTGCAGATTTTCCAAGCACGGCTCCATTAATGCAGCATTTAATGTGTTCCTTTTAATCATTTCAATTCAAAACCTTTAGCGCCCAAGTTCAGTATCTATATCATGACTAACATACAATGCTCCCGGGATACATTCAAGATATGACCTTGAATGTGTAATATAATAATTAAAGGCAATGTTAAAGCATTGAGACCATATTCACCCCTCTCAGCATTTGTGGGTTTTAATATCCAAGGTTAGATGGCTCTTGACGTAATGAGTGCTCTGATCTCCTGTTATCATTCTCTGCTCACTCACTTTTATCCCCTAATTGACTCACTTAAGGGCCATGTTGCGTTATTCAACTGCACTGCAGAAATAAATAGCACTTTGATCCCCCAACTATGGGCCCATGATCTTGAGGATTATGCACCCATCATTCAGCTCAAGCGTCGTCTCTTTTTCTCTAAGGATACCCACTCGACTGTGTGGGCCCACACGAATACTGTGGGTGGAAAAAAAGCCAAAGCCAATGGCCTTCAACCAGTGCATTATCACTGACATCTGACTGCTTACTTTGTACATCTCTCAATACACTATAGATTAGCCATCTGTAAAATAGAGCTATTGAAAAAGATTCCTTTGCAGCTTTCAGTGGAAGTGCGCTTTCTTAAAGCAGAGGCTAATTCAAAGCTTAGCTCTTGACACACAGACTGTTTGCAGACCCTGTATAACCTCCTGAGATCAAACTTGAACTTCAGGTGACATTTTAACTAGGTAAAGTAGATTAAATTAAATATATTAAAATATACTACTTATAATAAAATAATGAGTATATATAGGGGTGGAACGGTACACAGATGTCACGGTTCGGTGCATACCTCGGTTCAGGGGTCACGGTTCGATACGATTTTGGTACAACAGGGGGGAAAAAAAACAAATCTTCTATGCTCGGTTTGTTTTTATTTATTTCACCTAGATGTGAAAATACTAAATATTATTTGTAAACCAAACATCAGCGAGCACCCGCCTCTGTGTCACCGTTGGAACGAGACTGACGTACAAAGGCTATAATTTACATAATAAATAATAGTTTAGCATTCAGATACGTTACATCGCAAATATGGAAATATTATGGAATATTTGGATTTGTGCCGAATGAGAGGTAGGATACACGAAGACAAAGCTCCATTTCGCAAACAGTTAAGTGCACAAGCCTTTAAACTTTCAGTATACTCCTTTGTCAGTCTGTGAGACGCATTCAGAATCAGCACATGGTCACGGTCTAGTGGGCTTTGTTTTCAAGTGCGCATCTCGTGGCATTCACTGTTCTTCTGCTGGCGGCCGGTTATCAAACAGCGTTGCATTGCTGCGAGCGCCCCCTTCTGGATTGGGGGTGAATTGCCTGTATTCATTGTAAGGCCTCATGCACCGAACCGAGATGTCCGTACCGTGACGGTTCGGTGCGAATACATGTATTGTTCCACCCCTAAAAGCTATTAACTACAAATTCCTTGTGATTCTAAATTCATGCATACCGCACCAAAATGGGACAAGAAAATGTGCTAAAAATTGCATTTGTTGTTGTAAAATGCAAACAAATGCATTTTATGTTGAAATTACATACATCTACATAAATTCAGAATTGTATGCCATTATATTAACAAATTCATTTTATGGTGAAAACAGCAAATACATGTGCATGTTTTAAAAGCTGTTTTTTGGACACTTCTCATCATAATGGTACGGTTTGCATTTCAGTTTTGGAATCAGAAATGTGCAAATGATCTGCTGCAGACAGATCACACATCATTTAGACTTATTTATCAAGTGCAAAATCTTTTTAAATTATTTAAGCAAAACCTAATTAATATGTATGAGCTACACTGTACAAGCCCTAATCACTGTCCCCCACCACTTTTAAAATCACTTTAAATAAATAAAAAGAAGAAAAGATAAAAACAGCTATGCAATTTTGAAGACAGAAATTGAATGTGCAGCTTGTCTTTTTCCTCAGCAAATTCTGCTTTATCAACAAACAATCAGGCCTACAATATATCATTCTCTCTAAAGGAACATTACAGGAAACTGCTGTTATGTCAGAACAGCAGCAAAGCAACAGACCCTAGTTCGATTTCTTCTGCAGCCCTAACATTATAGATGACCTTGCTTTAGTCTTAACTGATATTTTTAATTGCAATGCAAATGCTAATCCTAACATGTTTTAAGTCTGTTGTCATTATTTCAGTGCCTGCAGAGTTAATCACTTCCTATTTTGTTTGGTTTTTGACCTTAGTTAAGGTTAGCAATTAACACAATGTCCCCAAAACTAAAAAGCCAATTTATGATTTTCAAAGAGAGGTGGTGGATCTTTTCCTCATACCATTACTCGCCAAAAGATTAAGGCAGCAGATCATTAAGTCACCAAAACTGATAGCTTTGGTCACCATTCACTTTTATTGTAAAGACAAATAAATTTCTCACCTTGTGTTCCAAGGAACAAAGAAAGTCTTACATGGTTTAAAAGATTCAAGGATAAGTACAATGGTGAGAGGTTCATTTCTGGGTGAACTATTTTCTTTAAGTTTCCTCTTCCTCTTAAAAAACACCTCTACCTACATTGAACATCCACTAGAGACTCCTTATCCTATCTTAGCTCAAAATGTTGGAGTGTAGAAGAGAGGAGTTCTGTAGTTCTACAGAGCGGACAAGAAAGTGTGCTGCTATCCCCCTCCATCACTGCCGGGTTGGTTACACAACTCAGCAGTGGAGGAACTAGATAGAACTGCAGCAATATATACTTATATTATTTAATGGCTAATGACCAAATAAATATATGGAGAATACATTTTGATTTGATTCAGTTTTTAGAACACAGGTTTCCAGCCTTTGCCTGTACCACTCCCCTGGGTCTTGAGTTTTTAAATGCAGTAATATTACTTCTGAAGTGAAGTCCTCTGAGCTTGTTTTTATCACAACGGATAACTGAGACGCAAGATGGCGTCTTTTCTATTTATATGAGTCCTTAATCAGTTTAGATGCCATATTGAATTTAAGGGGGATGAAAACGAGGCTGTGAGGGATAGACTAAAATTATTTACAATGGTATGCACTGTATAAAGGTATTAGATCACTTTTTTTCCCTGATGGATGTTTAGTCAGCTGAAGAATCAGTATGTTGTTAAACAACAATACAATCCATTGAACTCATTGTACTTGTATCTCTCACAGCCTCATTTTGATCCCTGTCAAAAATTGGCACTACCCTAACTAAGGCCTAAAGAGTGTGAGTCTTCAGTGTGATACAAGAGACAGTATTGCTGATTTGAGCAACTGAGAAATCTGACAGCTGAATGTTGCAATTGACCAGTCAGAATAAAGCATACCAGAGGGCCATGTAAAAAGACTTGCCAGAAGACCCCCTATCCTCGTCAGCTTCTTCAGATGTGTCATAAACAGTCTTCTGACAAACAACATTACTGTCTGGCATGGAAGCTCTGACAGGAAGGTCTCACAGAACATGGTAAAATGGACCCAGTGGGCAGTTTTAACTATGACTGGGGCCCACCTCCCTGCCATTGAAGACATCTACACTGAGTGGAGAAAAAGGAAGTCCACTGTCATCAGGAAGAACCTCGCTCATCCCTCACACAGCATGTGCACTCAACCACCCTCAGGGTGGAGTGTAAAGATCCTTTCAAACACCACAAAAACAACAGTTTCACTATGCAGGCAGTTTACATTTCACAGAAGTATCTGTTTTTTCATGCATACATACATGACATACCCGCATACAGACTTATCTGGATTATATGGGCCAATAAATTGCACATCACATCATATTTATTGCACAAGTCTCATTTAATAATCTGTCTCTTCCAAGGAGCTTTACAAACTTTGACACAATAAAAGACATGCAATTAAATAAAGACGGGGGGTTTGAATCTTCCTAATCTTAGATACTATTATTGGGCTGCTCAGCTTAGGGCTATCACTGCTTGTCTTGGTGTTGATAAGGAGGCAGAATTGGTCAGTATTGAACAGAATTCACTTCCTGGAGTTTCTTTGAAAGTTCTGCCATTCATGGATTTACAAGCACCAAAGAGAGTGAAGACAACAAATATATGGATATAGCATACTGTCAAAATTTGGTGCACGGTACAAAAAAAGTTTAGAGGAGCATTAGCCTTATCACGTGCCATACCCATTAAAGATAACTCAGATTTTATTCCTTCTATATCGGATAGTGTCTTTAGTAGATGGGAAGAGAATGGTTTAAAGATAATAAATCAACTTTTTGATGGGGAGACCATACGATCTTTTTCACGATTATCTGATAGGTTTGCATTGAGATCTAATGATTTTTTTTAGATATTTACAACTACGACACTATATCACAAATCATAAACAATGGGGCATAATAAAAAGATCTCCAACAAATGTTGAAAAATATTTTATTAATATTATTGAACATGGCTTACCTACTAAAAATCATATAGCCCATATTTACAGAAAACTAATGCAAGACAAATCTGATGACTCATTTCATAACAAAAGAAATTGGAAATTAGAGTTAAATACTATAATAGAGGATGAGATGTGGACAAATATATGTGCCAGCTGTCATAAGGGTATTAGCAGTCAAATATGGAAGGAATTTGACTGGAAGCTGAAAATTAGATTCTTCAGAGTTCCATTGGTGGTGGCCAAATTTGATAGCTCCTTACAATTATCACAATGCTGGAGAGATTGTGGAAAGGTGGGGGACTATGCTCATATATTTTGGGAATGTCCTAAAATACAAGTTTATTGGCAGGGGGTTAAAAGGGAAATAAGTAACATTTCAGGATGTGACATACCAATGCACCCCGTATTTTTTCTGCTTGATGGTTTCCCCCCAGATCAGTTAAATAAATCCCAACTATTTGTATTACATATATTATTAATGGCAGCTAGGAAGATAATCACTGTGAATTGGATGAAGATGCACGAACCTACTCTGACAGAATGGACACAGAGACTGAATCAGATATATATATTTGAGAAAATGACAGCAGATTTACAGTTGAAATCTGACATTTTCCAACAGAACTGGGCACTAATAGAAACATATTTGCTTGACCTTTAAAATGTTGTCAGGGGCTTTTTGTAGTTATCTGTATTTAAAGTTATTAACGGTTCCCTTTCATGGGAACTTCGAACTGCGTCCTCTAGGGGGCGCTATGGGGAACGCCTCGTTTTCCCGATCACCAGGATATCCTCTTGAAGCATCGCCACCCTCACCATTGAGGGTTATTGTGAGTATGATGTTTCTTTCGAGCGTTAATCCTCTCTGAGGAGTTGGATTCCTCGCTCCATGGGCTGGGACGCAAGCTTCAGACGAAGAAGTGAATGATGTGTGCTCCCGGCGCCTATTTATACTTTAGTCGCACCGGTAGTGACGTCATGGCTGTCGCCGGCCAACGAGTTGGTGTTTTTTCAATGTATGCCGCAGACACGGGTCACGACGAGGCGTTCCCCATAGCGCCCCCTAGAGGACGCAGTGTCTCGTTCCCTACTCAGGGAACCATGGTTACACAAGTAACCTGAGACGTTCCTTCTTATTTTTATTTTATTTTTTATTTCTTTTGTATGGTTATTTATCTTTATTTATTTATTTATTATTTGTGTATTAATATATTAAAATGCTATGCTATGTGTAAATTGATATGTTTATACAAAGTTTAATAAAAAGAGTTCAAAAAAAAAAAAAGACATGCAATTTATTTTATATTGCAGGATATTGCTCTAGCTGATTTATTCTTACATTGTCTATTGTTTATATATTGTCAGCATGTACTGTCCTTCATGTCTATTATTGTCTGTGTTGTGAATAGATTTTCTAAATATAATGTTTGCGCCAAGGTTTCCCAGGAACTATTTGGTTTTTCTAGACAACAGACAATAAAATGGGCTTTGTACAAAGGTTAAAGCTGTAATGGCATTCTAACTTGAGATGGAAACAAAACAAAGTTAAATTGATCTATTTGATTAAACTTTCAAAATAATAAAACAATAAGTTGTCATTTTCTACACAGCAAGTTAATGTTTACATATTTAATTATTTTGCTGAATGTGTTTTAAATATTTGGCCTATACTTTTTTTCTTCACTCTATGCATAATGCTTTATGTCTGATTGGTTGCTTTTTTCCAGATAAATACAACCCACAGGTCACTGTTGTTCTTTGTATGTATGTACTATATAGGACACTTATTTTCTGTTATTCAGTGTTATATGTACAGGTTTTTGTGTCTAGCAGTAATAGCCAGATAATAGTCTGATGAATACAATCTTCAAAATATTGCCTGATCTCTCAGACATTTATTTTATGCCATACAAGCCACCATCATCAAGCACAAATGCAAGACTATGACAATAATTTTACACATAGTAACCAAAGAAAGGTGTCAAATAACATGAGAACATATGGTAAGAAAATAACCACATCATCACACAATCATGTAATAATATAAGAGACTGAATACAGCCAAAGTAATTTTGATGGCTATGAAACGGTAAGATAAAGTGTATTTCTCTTGGGTATTTTACATGCTACGTTCATTTAGTGTCTCCTTGAAGCGGCATAATTTTAATTTTTGATTCAATATATCTGGCCCTAAATCTCTTCTCAATGGTGCAACACTAGAGCCATCAAGCGGCTGATAAACATAACTCAACTTTTAATTCCTGATCCATTATCTCTAGGACTACTGACCTTCACCCCATGCACCCCTTCTGATCATTCAAAGAATGGGAATATCTGTTTGCAATCGATCTGAATGTGTGTTCATTTTTACATTAATATTCTGGACAAAATCTTGTTTTTAATGTAACAACTTCTGCCTAGGAGTGTACCCAGTCTATAATATGAATGCAGTTAATGGAAGTGATCCAGATGAAACTGAGTGCAAGCCAGTGTTTAAGGCCAGGAAAGGTACTTGAAATTGAATTGTTAGTGTTCAGTATTGTTTGGTATAATGTACTGGAGAGTCCTTGAAATGTAAGTGCTACAGAAGAGTAGGTTACTTTAAGAGTATCTGAAAAGCAGACCGTGTATATTAGGAATCTACTTGAAATGTATTGGTAGTACTCGGGACAAGTACAACAGAGTGTACTGAGTGCAGTGAGAGTGCAATCAAATTGAAACAGACAATCTCACATTGAGGGTCAGTAACTAGATGCCACACACTTCAGTTTAGAGCAGAGTAACAGTTCTGTCAGGACCACTAGATGTCAAAGATGATTGACAATTAGCATACAGTTTGGATTGGCGGTATGGTTCCGTTCTGGGCAAGAACTCCCTGCGCATCCATGCAGCCTAGCATGGATGAGAGCAAGGAGAGCAGCGATAACCCCCCCAGGGTAAACAGAACAGAACCAACATAAATGTATTGCAGATATCGTTCAAGTTCAATAATGTTATGTACACATTTTAGAATTAGTCTGATTCAAATTGTTAGTCACAGCATGTTGGGAAAAAACGCCTTTTGTGGCCTATAGCAATCAAAGTAAACATCATATGACAAGTAAAGGTTAAACGATTGTAGAAATGTTATTTATTTTAAGGTTTAAAGTGAAGTCTTGTTTTAACATTATGTAGGCCTATTCTTGGAAACAGCTGGCAGCAGAAATCACAACAAAACGAAATGTTACCATTTCATAAGTAAACTATTTAGTAATGCAATTGAAAACAAGCTAATTCATATGACAACTAAAAACTAATAAAATTAATGCCGCGATTTCAATATTCATAAGGATCCATTTTTAGGTGTCGTCAATACGTCAATTTTGTATGTTTAAATGCTGAAAATACGTAAGTATTTGTACGTTTAGATGCTGAAAATACGTCAGTATTGTACGTCTTAGTGCCTGTAAAAACGTAAGTAAATGTATGTTTTATAGAACCACATGTTACGTAAAATACATACGAATTATCATGAGACCACGTTGCATATTCCCATAGGTTGATGGGGATCAGCTGAGAGTCAGCTGATGCGAGCTTGACTAACGTGACCTGCCAGAACTAGCGCTACGCTAGATTTTAGTCAAAAACCTAAAGTTGAAAAGATTCAGGGCATGTTTAGCTTCAAGCCAACAAACTTTCATTTGAAGAGTTGACTGTCGAGACAAACGCAACACATAATAATGAGCTAAACTAAATTTCGTTAAAGTAATTAACAAAAAATCATTTAAATTGACAGTGCTGAGACTTTAAAGATGCTGAAACCCTCTTTTAAATTGAGTGGATTTGCTCTGAAGCACCAACAAATGAATGTGTTCTCATCATCCTGGGAATTAACTCAGAGTGCACTGAACAGAAACAATTTGTTCAAAACACACTAATTGATGTGTGTGTTTAACATATATTTATTCCTGTATTAGTTACTAATGGCAGTAATCATATTTGTTTGATTTTCTCAAATGTGTCAGAAGCAATCAAATGTTTCAACCACAACTCATTAGTAACAACCAAGAGCACATTCTTGTCATTTCAAATGACAAGGTTCAACAACAGCTGCCTTCATTTCATACGTTTCTTAAGATATCCCATGAAATGAAACGATAAACATAAATGCTGTGATCCATAAAAAGTACTGGGTTACACTTTACTTGAAGGGGTGTGCATAAGACTGACATGACACCTTCATAATCATGACATGACACCTACATAATCATGACATGACACATGTCATGAATATGAAGGTTTTTTTATGCATGTTTATGACAACTGTCATTAAGTGTCATTTGCTCAGTTATGTAATTTTTAATGCAAAGATGACATTGTTTGAGATGTCTTTGTTATGGGCTATGGTTAGGGGTAAGGGTAGGGGTAGGGGTAGGTTAGGGTTAGGTCAAATAATGTCATATTTGCATTAAAAATGACATAACTGAGCGAATGACACTTAATGACAGTTGTCATAAACATGCATAAAACCTCCTTCATATTCATGACATGTGTCATGTCATGATTATGAAGGTGCCATGTCAGTCTTATGCACACCCCTTCAAGTAAAGTGTTACCAAGTACTGCATAAAAATACTGCATACAAAAAGAGAAGGAGAAAGAAGGATAAGATCACCCCATGCTTTATATGATCTTTCACTATTTAATTAATTGCACCTTTAAAACATGTTGCACTGTTAAAGCATTGATGAAATGAAATGATGAAATTAAAAACTCTCCTGTGCTTCTCCAACGAACCTTTTAGTGATAGTTCTTAAAAGAATATTTTTTTCTTAGTGTAAAAAACATTTTAATAATCTAAAGAACATTTTCCACTCTAAAGAACCTTTTGTGCATTGGAAAGGTTCCATGATTGTTAAAGGTTCTTGGAACCATAGATATAAATTTAAAAAAAACTTTGTTTTTAAGAGTGTGAAATGTAAAAAATCCAACCATTGTAAAAATGTAATAAATAGATCCTCACTGAAAAGTACAGGCAAGAGAAAAATCAAAGTTCTTACAAGGGCTGATACTGACCTCTAGTGTAAAGAAAAATCAAAGCAGAAGGTTTATGCACCACCAATAAATGAACCACAAACCCAGCAAGCATCTGACTGTTCTATATCCATAAAACAAAACAAATTTAATTCAAGCTTGAGAAAGTGTTTTCGTGGCATTGCGTCTTTACATTGAATTTTGAGAATGAACAGAATAGCATTAACTCGTATGTGTAAAGAACAGGACTAACCACCCCTGGATTACACCAATGCAATTCTGAATAAAATCAAGTGTCTCCTTTATAAATACCCATGTAAGAAGATCTAAATGCCTTAAATGTACTAAACTAAAGTATGGTTCAGGCTGATAGGTACCCAGACAACAGAATGGGGCTGCACTGTACTAAATTACTATATCTGACACAAGTAGGTGGTACATCCACATATGTTTCTGTATGAATTAGGCATGGTTCAAACATTTCAACCACTAATTAATACTCTTTTCACTATATTAGTCCCAGACACCTTTTCCATCCAGTGTAGCTGCTGTGATTTAATTCTTCTAATCTTGCACCCTAAATGAGTAATGTGCATTATTGGGATGCATCAAATATTTCAAATGCTAAAAAATAAACCTGGCTACTTTGTTTCATCTTTTCCTGAAGATACCAGAAAGGTAGCCTACATGGTAGACAGAAATAATTTTAGACAACATTATAGCTTTAAAAAAAAATGAATGAAAGTGCATTAGCATTGAATTGGCATACAGTTTCAGCGCTAATGTCACCTTGCTTTGGAACTACAATTACTAAAAGCATGTTCTCAAAGAACATTTGCAAACGCCCCTTTTGCACGTCAGGCCTCTCAACTCAAACATCACAAACACAGCACTTACGGGTCTATAAAAGTGAAGCCATGTCTCAACAGGTAAAAGGCTACTTTCAGTAAAAGGTCCAACATTATAGGAATAATTTAGGAATTATATGAATACCTGTCAAAATAAAACTCTGCAAGTTCGTTCAAAACTTTGAATTCGTCATATTTCCATATCAGCTAAACACTCTCTGGCTCAGCAGAGGAGGTATGCAAGTACATAGGTTGACTGACAGTAGGACATCCTATCATTGCATTCAGACCAAGTGCAATAATTGGATGAAAATTTTAAGGTCCTGAGCCTTCCACAATAACAAAATTGCTTAGATTTAAGGAGTAAAAAGTATTAATTATCTGTCAGGAAATGTAGTTGAGAAAAAGTATTCAGTTATTTTGTGATCAGGAGTAAGTATAAGCAGGGGTTAAATTGGGATTTGTTATGTGTGGGGGGGGGCTCTTTGGTATTGAGCTTATATACTATACATATATATATGTGTGTGTGTGTGTGTGTGTGTGTGTGTGTTGTGTGTGTGT
>NW_015548273.1:416606-434593 GCF_001515605.1 Sinocyclocheilus anshuiensis
TGTGTGTGTGTGTGTGTGTGTGTGTGTGTGTGTGTGTGTGTGTGTGTGTGTGTGTGTGTGTAAAATTGACACTTTTTTACCTTTATAAAGGGCATTTTCCCACTAATTTCATTAATACTTTAATTTCAAATTCTTACATTTGAACTATAAATTCAATTCAAATTCAAAAATACAACTGCATTAAATAATATTATGAGATTCTTTTAAATATTTTTTAATATACAAGCATGAAATTATACTTTTCAACGAAATTAAAACGCCAGTAGTGAGCACTTAATGAGTGAGTCATTGAGTTGTTCATTCAAACGATTTGTTCAAACAGTAGATTAATCAGATGTTTATGCATGGGCTAATGAAACTTTGACTCACTCAACCGATTCGTTCAAAACACGGAATCAATCAGCAATGAATCGGCTGGTTGCTGTGAGATGAGCTGTTTCGGCCTAAAATGTAAGTGACCTAATATTATTGTATTTGCTTATTGAGCTGTTATAGAACTATTAAACAGTCGTAATGGTGAAAACGTTGTGTGATGTTGCCTAACTAACTGTATTTTAAAATAAAATACAGTTTTGTTTTATTTTATTTTTATTTATAACCCAATTTAAACCCTGAGTATAAGTCACATATCAAGCAGAAGAATGATTAAATTCTTATTGCCTATTGGAAAACCACCATTTTTGTTGCAATGTTTGTGTAGACAATGTTCAGGTTTTATATTCTGAATTATTCTTTATTAAAAATGGTTAACGATGTTAACGAAAAGGGTAAGAAGAAAAAGATGAAGTGGGGGGAGTTTCTGTCATCTTCTGCAGAGGTAGCCTATAGACTCGGCCGCTATACCTTCTGATGGTGCCAACGCCTCTTCCTCTTCCTCTTCCCGGAAGTGCAAATTTCCATCTCTGCACCGGGCCTTCCGAAGAATTCTAGCAGTGATTCTGCCTTGTGTGTCCCCCACTGAAACGGATGACTCCTCTACCATCGAGACTCACACAACCAGTGCCGACACACAAACTTATGTCTGATGCATCTTCCTCACCTGCAGTCAGCAGATCCTCTGATCCAGAGGTTGATCTGCAGGCTGCAAACCAGGAGAAAGAAGCAATAAGAGGTTAGGGAATGTTTTAAAACTATTACAAACTTAATGGTCATCCATCTTTTCCTGTGTACATTAGATTTCTAGTGTGTACACTTAAAAACTGTATTGTTATCTCCTCACAGACGTAGCTGGAAAGCAGAGCTCCGCTTCCAGCACTGAGGATACTTCCTCATCCGCAGACAGGAGATCCTTTGATCTGCTGACTGCAGCCATGGAAATGGAAGCCATCGGCAGTTGGAGAGTTTATGTGCACTCTTGTCTGGTTTAAAGTAAACGGCTATATCATAAGGGGAAATGGTTCGAAAAAGGGGTATTCACAGTGATGCCATAGAAGAACCAATTTTTGCACTATATAGAACCTGTTAAATAGTGCAGTAGAAAGAATCAGTTGATGCAACGTTCTTCCTGAAATCATTAAGAACAATTATTTTTAAGAGTGTACATTCAAATATCTCATAGACACTATTATGGTTTATTCACAGACATGCCTGGAGAGTCAAGCACCTATACCAGCACTGATGGTACTTCCACATCTGCAGAAAGCAGACCCTCGGGTCTGGAGACCACCGGAGGTTTCTCCTCTTCCTGCACCGTGGGTGTTTAGTCCTCAGAAGAGAGGGAGAAGATTGATCTCCTGGCTGAACTTCAGGCCGCAGTGGTTCTTGAAAGTTGAGAAGTTCATTAAAAATGCTACTGTATTAATAAAGTCCTATGTAATTCATTAGCCTAATATGTGATACACTCTAAAAATATATGGTTCTTTACATGTCATCTCATTCACTTATAAAGCATCCTACTAAAGTTTCTCTGATTTGTGAGGCACTACGTCAGTTACATCCATGACGTCAGTAGATCAGGATGGCTGGAATGCAGTGACAACTCCAGCTGTCATCACGTAACATGGGAAAGAACAGTTACATGCTCTTCCATGTGAAGAGGTAAATAGTACCACATTACTACTGCTCAAATAACGTTCAGTGCTCCGTTCAGTTGTATTAAGTCACCATTGTTTTGTAGTTGAGCAGCGACTGGTTACGTTTTGAAGAGGAAAGGAACCACATCTGAAGATAAACATCAGCTTAGTGAAGTATTTCTGGTCATGTGCTTTGACATCACAACTTCAATGGCAAGCTGGAAGATCGACTGGAAGTTCCAGATTAGTTTTCACTGTCCTGTACAAGTAGGGGTCAATTAATCAAACATATGCCCTCTGCTGGCCAGTTATTGAACACTCAGCTAAATTATTCTAAAAGACAGGGTCAGGAAGACATTTTCAATGAAAAGCAACATTTGAATAATGATTAGGCAATAAACATTATTATGACATTTACTAAATTGTTTTCTTATTTGATGTATGATCTTCAGCAGAGAGCAGAGAGATGACAGTGATACATAGAAGAAGAAAAAACAACAGAAGAAGAGCAAGAAGAAGAATACAGATGAACCTGCAAGACCACAGGAAAGATATAGACCGCGAGGTAAATATGTACAGTGCATCCGGAAAGTATTCACAGCGCTTCACTTTTCCCACATTTTGTTATGTTACAGCCTTATTCCAAAATGGATTACATTCATTATTTTCCTCAAAATTCTACAAACAACACCCCATAATGACAACGTGATAGTAGTTTGTTTGAAATCTTTGCAAATTTATTAAAAATAAATAAATAAATAAATCACATGTACATAAGTATTCACAGCCTTTGCCATGACACTCAAAATTGAGCTCAGGTGCAGGCGTAAAGGATTTAATTTTAATTATCATTTTAACTTTTGTGTTATTAGAGATCACATTTAAAGTTTATATATCTTAAATGTAGGCTACTAAATTACAACTTCATTACAAATGTGTAATCACAAATTATTTAAATACATAGGCTATCATATAAGTTTCATTAGAAACTGTCTGTCAGTATATTTGACAGCACACTGCATATTTCAAAGACAATAAAAATGTAGCCTAAATAAATAAAGATGTAGGCTACTTAAGCCCTATTTAATTAGGTTAAAAAGCACTCTTAAGTAAATAGCATGCAATTATGTTTCTGAAAACATTACATTCAGTTGGCACTTAAGTATAACAATCGCTTTTACCCATTGTAGTTTACCACTGTTCATCTTCGACAGCGAGACAAAGTATCGCGTGAGAACATGAGTGCCACTAGAGCGCGCTAGTAACCCTGCGGACTTTGGGCGGAGGCTCGGGAGCACGTCAGTCCTCCCATTTCTATGCTCTTGTCGAGTCGCGCAACCAGCGGCCATTTTACACAGCCAGCCTCGGGAGTGCAGGTTACCAGCTCATCTGTAGTTTTTGAGTATAGTGCGTTATTTCACTTTATCTACTACTCTCGAAATATTTTTAACGGTTTTTCTAGTCTGCTTGTGTGAAAATGTCTCGTGACCGCTCCCGTAACCGTGGAGGATTCCAGCACCGAGGCCGCGGAGGAGTCGGGATGCGCGGTGGCATGGGGAACCCTAACTTTCGAAATCAAAACCAGCATCCTTATCAAAACCGAGGATCCCATATGGGTGGCGGGTTTAAGCCGAATCAGGGAAACCAACCCAACCAGGCCTCTACGCCACAGAAGCCGCAGGAACCCAATCAGAACAAGCCAGTGGTCCAATCACCTCCGGCGCAAGGCCCTGGTCTGGCCCAGCAGAGCAGCAACAAAGGCCCGTCGCCACAGCAGACCGCCAGCCCCGCTCAGCCGAAGATACAATCTCCACCGCCACAGAATAACGTGAAGACCCCGGACCTCGGGTCCCCGCAGAACCAGCCCAGAAAGATCCAACCCAACGTTGGGGTGGGAGATGGCCAAAAACCGCCTGTTCCCGTGAAGAAAGACCCGGAGCAGACACCACCGCCACAGCAACAACAACAGATTACCAAGAGCGACGACCACTCTGAGGTAAAATAACTTCATACTTAGAAAAAAACATGCAGTAGTGTTGTTTTTAGTAAGAAAGTGAAGTGTTTGAATAAGTTGCGTTTATACACTCATCACTTTTAGCACACATGTTTGGTAGGTAGTACAGGGTTACAAATATGAAGCAGATCCGCCATTTTGTAGACGCTTAAACAAAGGTTGAGCTCCATACTGGTCCGCCTGGTGTCTGTCGGTATAAAAATACATTGAAACGTGATAGTTTATAAGTTTCTTTCGTTTTTTTGAACGTTGAGAACGTGTTTATCTCATTTTGCTAACATTTCGGTGTTTTTTTTGTGCCCAAGTTGTTCGATAAAAGTAGGTCATGTTTAAGTTGTGCGTTGCAAAGGGTTGTAGTTCGCTCGCACTGCGAACGACTCAAGTATTGATTTCTCTAATTTAGCCGCACGATAGGTTTGCCTTAAGATTTAAGATTTGTTTTTGTAAATGTCTGATTTTAGGAATTGAAGGCAACGCTGTCTTTGCTGCGCAAGCCCGGGGAGAAAACCTACACTCAGCGTTGCCGTTTGTTTATTGGGAACCTACCGAACGACATCACTGAACCTGAATTCAGGAAATTGTTTGCAAAGTATGGGGAGCCCAGTGAGATTTTCATCAATCAAAGCAAAGGTTTTGGATTTATCAGACTGGTAAGATTTAGATCTTTAAAATACTACGTAAAATACCATGTTAATAAACGTAGTTTAGTTTTAAAAAACTATGTATGTGTGTATGTATGTATATATATCTATCTCTATTTATATATATATATATATATATATGTATATATATATATATACATACATGTGTATGTATGTATATATATCTATCTCTATTTATATATATATATATATATACATACATACATATATACATTTATTTATATATTTATAAATTAACGTTTAAATTTAATTAAATTAAATTTATGTTTTTAGGAATCCCGTGCCTTGGCAGAGCTCGCAAAAGCTGAGCTGGATGATATTCCGATGAAAGGCAGACCACTTAGAGTTCGTTTCGCCACTCATTCTGCTGCACTTTCTGTGCGCAACTTGTCTCCTTTTGTGTCCAATGAGCTGCTGGAAGAAGCCTTCTCACAGTTTGGAATGGTGGAAAGGGCTGTAGTTATCGTAGATGACCGTGGCCGCTCAACAGGGAAGGGCATTGTTGAGTTTTCTTCCAAGCCAGCTGCACGGAAGGCCCTTGATCGGATCAGTGACGGAGTGTTCCTTCTCACATCGTAAGATGAAATTTTGTTAATTTGTACAATTTGGCAGAAGAGCAAATTTTGGGAGTAGATTTATAGAATGTTGCTTTGCATGAACATTTGATTTTTTTCTAGGTCTCCTCGTCCAATTGTGGTTGAATTGTTAGAGCAGTACGATGATGAGGATGGTTTGCCTGAGAAACTTGCACAGAAGAACCCAAGTTATCAGAAGTAAGTTCCAAATGCTTTATCACATATATTTGCATTCTGTGACTAGAATCAAAGTCTCTTGGGATTAGCAATCAAGTTTGTTATTAGGTGGTTATAAAATTTACAGACTTATCATGTAAATGAAGGTGGTGTGACAAGCATTTGAGTGGGGTCATTTGGCAGCTGTAACAGATGTTATTCACCACATGCCTAGTTTTGTAGGTTCAGCACAGCTTTCTTCATTCAAATTAGTAATTTTTTACCTCTTCATGGTTTATTGGTCATAACGATATACATAATTGTTAACGGCTTTGATTTGACCTCAGGGAGCGAGAGCAGCCTCCTCGGTTTGCCCGTCCTGGCACCTTTGAGTTTGAATACTCCCAGCGATGGAAGTCCCTTGATGAGATGGAGAAACAACAGAGGCAGCAAGTGGAGAAAAACATTTGTGAAGCCCGTGAGAAGCTGGAAGGAGAGATGGAAGATGCCTATCATGAGCATCAAGCAAACATGCTCAGACAGGGTGAGTGATGTGTCTGCTGAGTTAGTGTATTTATGTATGGCCTTTTTGATTTTGGGATGAATAATAGATTTGGGTGATCATTTTGTTTCAAAAGACCTTCTTAGACGTCAGGAGGAGCTTCGTCGCATGGAAGAGTTGCACAGTCAGGAGATGCAGAAACGTAAAGAGATGCAGCTCAGGTATGTTTGATGTAGTGTATTGTGGTTCTGGAAACCCTCGCTGTAATAGTAGTTAACCGATTGGTTGTTCTCAACCTCAGGCAAGAAGAAGAACGCCGTAGGAGAGAAGAGGAGATGATGCGGCAGAGAGAAATTGAAGAACAGATGAGGCGCAAACGTGAGGAGTCTTACAGAATGGGCGGCTTTATGGATAATGTAAGTAATGCATTTAGAAAGCTCTTAGCAATTAAATACAATGTTGGTTAAATCCGTTAAAGTAAAATTATATTTTCGTTTCTCTACAGAGAGACAGGGAGATGAGAGGGAATCCTAGTGGAGGCCTGGGATTGGCTGGTAAGATGCATCTTATTGTTTCTCGGTGGTTCAGTGTCTAGAAATTCAGTATTTCCATACTTTTGTGGAAAAAACTTTGCTGAAAAACCTGAATATCTACTACATGCCTTCTGATCATTGATTTATGGTTCATCAGTGTTTCCCACAGGATTTTGTGAGACTGTGGTGGGTGAACCTCGGTCCCTCTAGTGGGGTCCGGGGGCATGCCCCCCAAGTGAATTTTGTACATTTTATAAGAGTTTAAAATTAAGAGTTCCAACCCATGTTCAAACTAAAAGAAAAAAGCTCGTAAATTGACTTTAAAATTACTTGAAATTTAAAGGGGACTCAACTTTTTAGGTTTTGATATAGTGTCTCAGTCTAAATTACACTCAGACTTAGGGCTGGGCGATATGGCCAAAAAAATTATCACGATAATTTTTTTTTTATATATCAGATTCAGTCGATATCGATAATTATCATGATAAATGTCAAATTTTATTTCTTTCAAGTTTAATGGCAGATTTTTGCTCAGATGTGAAAGTTGTAAAAACCAGACGGTTTATTGTGGTTTTAAACTATTCTTTATGATCAGAACATGACATATACTTCGTTACTGAATTCACTTTTACAGTCATTTTACTTAACAAAATAAGTATCTTAATAGAAAAAAAATAATTTCTTAGTTGTGCATCTTCTAATGAGTAATATTTTCAAATCAAGAAACTGGTTTGTGTTGCCTGATAATATTTATAATATAACATTTTTGTCTCTTAGAAACACACATTTAATAGTAGCTTGAGTTAGGATGCAGATATAGATTTGTTCATTATCAGAATCAGTAATATCTGTAAAAAATTGTAGCAATCTCATTTTTATATGGTGAAATTTAATTATTCTGACTGTTTGAGGTCTTTTTAGCGATTGGTCTTCCATAGTAGCATGCATTTAGATAATTACAATTAAAAACAATAACAATTAAAATCACAAATATAGCACCTCAATACCATGGAAAATATGTAATATGACTTCTAGGTATTTGTATGAAAAACAGTAGTCTAAATGCATTTAGTATGAACGCTATAGCTTAATCACAAAAAGTACTGTAATTATATTCAATTACTCCTCTTTCAATACATTTAATACATGTCTACATTAATAATATAATAAAATTCGACACTCACATTTCTGACACAATAACATGGTGCAGTAAGTGCTACTACAGTAATTCCATGGTAAATGATCGTGTAAAATTCGACACACACACATTTCTGACACAATAACATAGTGCAGTAAGTGCTACTACAGTAATTCCTTGGTAAATGATGGTGATTTGTTGATTTAAAAAGTCTTCTGACTGTATCGTTGCGCACAGTGTTTCTGCTGTTTGTCAGCGCCGTTTCATCTGGCTGTAATGCTGAACTCAAGCACTTCACACTGGATCTCACAGCACTGTTTAGTGTTCGCGTAAGTGTGACTCATAAGCGAGTAACTGCTCTAGTGAAGCTCGCGCCGCTGTTTGAACTTTGATCCGAGCGGATAAACGGTCCGAGTGACGCGCTTTAAATGATTGGCCTTTCTTCGTTCCGCCTTTGCCTCATAAACATTAGGCTATATTGAACATTTATCAACCTCTTGTTATCGTTTATCGAGGAAATGTATATCGCGCGATAATTATTGTTATCGATTTATCGCCCATCCCTGCTCAGACTGGGGAATTTGGAAGCCAAACTATTTAGAATATAAAAATACTAATAATAATTTTATATTATTCCCATGACAGTAATAGCCATATTGCAATTGCACCGTACAATAAATGAAAATTAGTATTTCACAGGTATATTATTTTAATATTACAATTATTACAATAGAAATTACAATACTTTTCTCCTAATTTCTTCACTTGCAAGCAGGGCCTAAAACTAACTTTTTGCCACATCTGCCAATAGCTGGTGACTTGAGAATGTGCTGTCCATAAATATTTTTTTCCAGGTCATGAAACTGTTTTTGCAAAAACAGGCAGGTGCTATAACAACTAAACATATTTAATAAAAAAAATAAATAAATTAGAGCCAGCCACTCAAACAAAAATACAGCACACATGTAGCATGAGCAGTTTTTGCTTTAAATATGATTGTATCATTTCAACATTTGAAGCAAAAACAGAATAGTCTGACTTTAGCTTTGTGAAATTATACTAAAACGTACCTGCACAAAACAAAAACAGCAGACAGGCTGAATGAAAATGCAAAATTCATTCTCTGACAGCAGGTGGCACTTATGGAACAGCAGCGATGCAGCATTTCCCTGGTTACCGCTGTAAACAAAGCAGCGCTGCACTTATGTACTAGTTTAATATGCATTATACGAAGGTAAGAGGGGGAAAAAAGGCCATCGAAACTTTTCTAAAGACAGTCAATTCCCTTCAGAAATACATTCATATAAACCCCCACCCCAATATTTATATTTTTCTTCCAATAAACAGTGCTGTGCCACTACAGTATTTTCTCTGTGCATGTCTGTTCATTTTTGGTCCTGCTTGCAATAGATAAACGATTGAGCTTTTATTTTAACAACTCCAGCTTCTGTGAAAACAGGTTTACAAACGCGTCTCATTACAAATCTAGTGAAATACTCTGATCATTTGCCCATTGATAGTTTTCACGTGACATCACACACCCTTACAGGAACGCCCACATGGAGGACAAAACTAGGCTTTTCTCAACTGACCACCAGTTATTTTTAGGAGGATTGCATTTAGTAGTAATGTAGTAAGACAGCGATATTTTAAGGCCAAATTTGGTATACACCTTATTGATCATGCATACTTTGTACAGGCAAGCAGATGAACCCAGAATGTAAACACACTGCATGAAGTTTAATATTAAATGTTTTCCCATTGAACACCGTTATAAAGAAGACACTTAAACCATTTAGCGCATTGTGCTCATATTCTGGGCTCGTTTGCTTGCCTGCATAAAGCACGCATCATCAATAAGGTGTGTACTAATTTCATCTTTTAATATCACTGTTTTAAAGGCACTTTAAGTGTTTTCACATTAAACGTTTTAGAATGTACCACTGTTTTTAGTGATTGAAATATTGCAACAAGTGCTTTCAGGGCTCCAGACTAACTATTTTTACTAGGAGCACTGTAGCCCCTGACTGAAACTTTTCAGGAGCACAAGCAGAAAATTTAGGGGCACACCTTAAATCAGCCTGCGATGCAATCATTCACATATTTTCCCCATTTTAACTGTATTACTGACAAATACTTTGATACTAAATAGATTTAACTCATAGAAATTACAATGTGCAGTATTCTTTTAATTTCAGAGGGATATGAAAAAAAAAAATTTTTTGTTTTGCATTAATAAGTTTAGTTAGTAATAATATTACGTTCATTTCTTGTTTATTTCATGTTTATTCACATTTGACAGCAGTGTTGGGCAAGTTACTCTGAAAATGTAATCAAATTACTGATTACTCCTTTTAAAAGTAATCATGTTACTGTTCTGATTACTTTATTTAAAAAGTAATTAGTAATTAGTTACATTACTAGTTACGTTACTTTTTTCTCCATGAAATACCAGCATACACGCTCCCTATAAATATTTGATATTAAAGCATCAACATTCACAGAACACTGTTATTTTTAACTAAAGCAGCAGCTGCTGCGTGCATGGTTTGCCATGGCAGAATAAAACACTGCATTCTGCTTTCAACACTGTTTGACAGTAAAGCAAGCTTGAGTTGGGAAGCTTGCAATATTTATTTTATTAACAACAGTAATGTGCAAAATCTAATTTTTATGTAGAAAAGGAATATATTATACTCTTATTAAATGTGCCATTATTATTCTATAGTCTTATAAGGAACTGACCAACAACTTCAGTGATTATGTACACTGGAAAAAATGTACTGTAAAATTTACAGTAACTTACTGGCAATTTTGGTTGCCAGTAAAACTGTAAATTTACAAAAGTACTGTAAATCAATAATTACAATTGAACTGTAAAAATACAGCAAACTGTTGTTACTGTTTTTTTAACAGCAATTTTACAAACTGCTGTAAAATTGTTTTTTTTGTTGTTTTTTTTAGTTATCACTAGAATTACAGTAGAAAGGTTTATGAATGTGAGTGAAATTACAAGAGCTACTGTGAACTTGTACTGCTATACATTCATTTTACAGTAAATTAGAACATTTATTGTGAAATTCAATTCACTACATTAACTACAATTGATATTTTTCACTGCTGTGATGGTGTGTAAACATTTGGTTAACTTATTTCATTTGAGCCCACTTGAAAGCAATATTTCTTAGTAGGGTTGTAACGATTCACTCAACTCACGATTCGATTTGATTCACGATTTTTTTTTTACAAAATGGACAATTAAGACAAATTATAAATTAAATGTGTCCTTTTATTATTGCTTGGACAAAATGCTGCACGTTTCTTTGTGAAATTGAAATATAACACTATAATAATATACTAATATAGCACTTGCATATTATTGCTCTGTTGTTGGTTTTGATTGCTTTTATTGTCCTCATTTGTAAGTCGCTTTGGATAAAAGTGTCTGCTAAATAACAAAATTTGAATATAGGCTAATGTAAATGTATTAGGGGTATGCCGGTATCAAATTTTCATGTTGCGATTAATTGCTAATGCTTTTATTACGGTATGCGGTATTATCACAATATTGAAATTTTGTTAAAAAAAAAGTGCTGTCATAATACAGTATAACAGGTTTAATAACTTTTTTCTTATAACAAAAATAACTGAACATTTAAATGCAATAAAGCAATACAGAAAAATGTATAAAGTTAAAAGTTTTACACAGATTAAAGTGCAAAAGAACCCTTTACAATAAGACCTCATTAGTTAACCGCTAAACCTTCTGCAGTTTAGCGCCATCTGCTGTCAGAGAGGGAAAGTGCGCTTTTCATCCAGTTCCGCCATGCGCTCACATGTTCCGCCATGTGCTTCTCGTCCGCGCTTATTTGCACGCATCTTTCACGCAGCATACAGCGGTGTTGTGCATTTTGACCAATTGATGGGAAAAGTATTCTTAAAATGCGTTCAAAATTCTAAATAATTTGTAATATATAATTATTCACGGTATTTAGAAGTGCCCACGATAACAATATCGTGCATATTCATTACCGTGATATATCGCATTACCGAATACCGACACAAGTCTAAAATGTATATAACAAACCTAAATTGAAATTTTAAAACAAGCCCCAAAATCAAATAAGTAACACAAATAAAAAAAAATCTCTTCATATAAACAAAATAAGGCTTTGTCTGTGATCTTTCCATTTAAAATGAGAGGCAACCACTGCATTTTAATCATGATCCAAAGATGCTGCATACATGAAACATGAACAGTTTTTAATCAAAATTAGGTTGTATAATTTCGAAATTTGAAGCAAAAACAGAATGATTTGACTTCAGTTTTGTGAAACTATACATAATATCTGCATGAAAGCTGAGCTGAATGAGACGCAGATTCACTCTCTGCCAGCAGGTGGCGCTTTAAGCGTTTCCTTGGTTTCCGCTGTAAACAAAGCAGTGCTGCACTTATGAACTTTAATATGCATTATACAGAGGCAAGATGAAAAAAAAAATACCATCTAAACTTTTCTAAAGACGGTAAGTTCCCAGACATACATTCATATAAACTCCTACCCCTAATTGAATCGCGATTTGTTTAGCATCTCAACTGATTTGAATCGTCACATATTTGAATCGATTTTCAACCAGCTCATGGTTAATCGTTACATCCCTATTTCTTAGCATGAAACTGCAAACACTTAATGTGTAATAGCAAAGTATCTAAAAACATGACTTTAACTCAAATCGTTGCCGTTCATTGTTAGCTATAGCACACATGTATGCGCTGAAGTACTTAAAGAGATCATCAATGTATCAGCAAGTATTCTTGTCTTGTAAGTCTTGTATTGAAGAAAAGTTTATTTTCAAAGCACTTTATGATTTTTCTTACTTCATACACAAAAAAGAGCAAATCTCTGTCAAAATCTGATTTCTTGATGATTTGATATTTTAGCCTAGTGATTTTATAATTTCAAAATATAAAGAAAAAGTAGCTATAATTTAATGTCTAATAAGCCAACAAGTGCTCCTCTGTTGCCATCTACAGGTTATAATGGTGATTTGATGTATTTTTTACATTCATATAAACTCCTACCCCTAATTGAATCGCGATTTGTTTAGCATCTCAACTGATTTGAATCGTCACATATTTGAATCGATTTTCAACCAGCTCATGGTTAATCGTTACATCCCTATTTCTTAGCATGAAACTGCAAACACTTAATGTGTAATAGCAAAGTATCTAAAAACATGACTTTAACTCAAATCGTTGCCGTTCATTGTTAGCTATAGCACACATGTATGCGCTGAAGTACTTAAAGAGATCATCAATGTATCAGCAAGTATTCTTGTCTTGTAAGTCTTGTATTGAAGAAAAGTTTATTTTCAAAGCACTTTATGATTTTTCTTACTTCATACACAAAAAAGAGCAAATCTCTGTCAAAATCTGATTTCTTGATGATTTGATATTTTAGCCTAGTGATTTTATAATTTCAAAATATAAAGAAAAAGTAGCTATAATTTAATGTCTAATAAGCCAACAAGTGCTCCTCTGTTGCCATCTACAGGTTATAATGGTGATTTGATGTATTTTTTAAAATAATTTTACACAAGTGTTTGTTCACCACAGTATATTTTGGTCATTCCATTAAAAATAACATTCAAATTGAATCATTTTGGAGCTTTAAAGTGCTGGCAACAGTTGTGTGAAATGCTTGTAAGTCATTGAAAATTGCTTGAATTTCTCTCTCAAAAGCTTGTACAAACCCTGCCTGAAATGAATAATGTAATAACATTTGACTATTTCGACCACAACACCATGGTTACAATTAGCATTACTGCTTCTTGATTTCTACGTCAGCGCTGTTTGATCTGTTTATAACAGAATTCTGTGCAGAATTTGAATGCATCTCACTAGATCTCACAGCAACCTTTATTCGTTCTGCGGCGAATTCAAACACCTCTCACTGGATCTCGCAGCGCTGTGCAGTAACAGTGTCGCGAAATCAACTTTGATTCCCGAGTAAAGCTGTTCTTAGCTCGGACAAGTGTGTTTGCGTTGCGGTCCGAGCTGATAAAAGGTCTGCACTGCGCAGCTCAAACGAGTAGCGGGATTTTGTTGCTTTTGTTTTGTTTGCCGTTTGATATTTCTCATATGCGACAGAAATGGCAGCACGAACTGAACAACGTGGTGGTCGCGCCATGTGCGACCGCGCATAAAATTTACTCGCACCGGCAGAAAAAAATGGTCGCAGTCTGGAGCCCTGGCTTTATATGGATTGCTAATGGCCAGAACTTCCATTTTGTTCACATATCTTTGTTTTATTCTTTTGAGAGATTATCTAAATACTTGTGGATTGGAACAGATAGAAAATTGACAGTCTTGTGCTACAGTTCTATGGATGTTTTGCCCGCCAGGTCTTCGAACCAGTCACGTGAATGAAAACTATCAATTAAAATGTTGAAAATTATGCGAATGTGAAAACAAAGCATAACTAGTGCCCGTTGCGTTCCCAGATGCACGCTAAACAGAGATAGAGATAGTTCACTGCAGAGATAGTTAACTGCATTCATTCACTGTGAACTGAGTCGCTCTGAGATGCAAAAAATGCTGAATCACGAGCTGATCGTGAGAGCAAAGAGTGCGCTTCACTTTCAGACACGCAGCACAAACAGACTTGATATTGTGCTTCGGTTTTAGTTCGTTTGACAGATACTTAGCCAAAGCAATGGTGCAAAACACAATGTTAAAGGGCCAATATTGTCAAAACTGATATTTCCTAGCTTTTTTCATGATAACTGAGGTCTAGGTGCTATGTAACTACCAAATAAGTTTCAAAACAGTCAGTCCACAGTAAAATTCATGCAGCCTGCTTAAATTAGCTGTGATTTTTCACGAACCGTTGTGACTTCCGTAAAAAGTTGACGTCAGAACTACACAGTCACCGCCTTCAGTCACCACCCCGAGCACCGCCCACCGTCCCACTCTCCTTTTGCCAAACCCCCAGACAACATCACGTCCATGCTATTGCTGAGCAACGACAACACGGAAACATGTCGAAAAGGTTAACTTTAACCACGAAACCAGATCGGCCGACCTGTAACTTTACACTCTCACTCAAAGGATGGACGATCTGACAGGATTGTTACTATGAGGTGGATCACATCTAACGTGTGTAGTAAAGACAAACTCACCATGTCTATCTAGTCATGATGAAGATGTATATACGTTTCAATTTCAGCAGGCAACTATTTTTACAGCTACATTATTGTTCCAGCCACAATTAATCACAACAATGTATATACAATTACAAATGATTATATATAAATCGTCAGTTTGTTGTTTTACACACATGCACACAGACATTATTTCATACACGACATAATCGTGAGATGCAAGGAACATAGACATATGGCATGAAATCTGTGAATGTGCCCATAACAACAAAAGACAATATTTTATTTAAAGGGGTCATATGATGCGATTTCAAATTTTCCTTTCTCTTTGGAGTGTTACAAGCTCTTGGTGCATAAAGAAGATCTGTAAAGTTGCAAAGACTTAAGTCTCAAATCCAAAGAGATATTCTTTATAAAAGTTAAGAGTCAGCCACACCTACCTAAAACGGCTCGTTCTAACACGCCCCCACATATCTACCTCACTATGTGGGAAGATTTGCATAACGCCGCCCAAATGTTCACGCAAAGAAAGAAGGCATAACTTTTAGTCTCACTGTAGTTTTGTTGACGCTGCAGCCATGTCGTGAAGACGCTGTGTGCTTCGGTGTGAAAAGCGAAACTACTTTGTTTGGTCTTCCAAAAGAGGATGATATCCGCTTCGTCATGCATGCAATGCAACGCAACGCGTAAAAAAAACAGTATAAGTCATTATAATCAGTAATTATGTCCCCACTGGATGCAACAAATGCCTCGTTTGTAATGGGTTTTAATTTTTGTCTCGTCTCTCCAGCCGGGACACGGCATCAACAGTATGTGAGGGGCGTAACATTTCCGTCTCACGCTTGAGGTATTCGGCCAATCACAACGCATTGGATAGCTGGCCAATCACAGCACACCTCGCATTTTCAGACCTATGAGCTTTGTAAAAATCGACGCGTTTCAAAAAGGCGGGGCATAGAGGAGAATCAATAATGTACAGTATGTGGAAAATGTTTTTTTTTTTTACTTTAAACCGCATAAACACATTTCATTACACCAAATACACAAAATAATGTTCTTTTTAGCAGCATCATATGACCCCTTTAACTTTTTCTGATAAGAAGTGTGTGCTGCAAACGCGAGCATTTTGACGATCGTTTCTGTCCAGTCTGCTCGTTTTATCGTGTTTAACCACAGCTGTCGTAGTTTTTTTTGTCTGGCAGTGGCAGCAGATATGCGATCAAATTTCTAATTTGAGGCTGTATTACGTCGATTCTGGCACCCAACATCACAACAAGATTATATTTTAAGCTCCTTATGTAACCGAATCTGCGCTGGTTTGAATGGGCCGCCTCCAGTTTCCTCTTTGTTTTGCTGCCTCCAGCTAGCGCTGTGACGTCAGCTGACCCTAGTTACCTGTGGTTGGCCTGGCTGTGCATCACTCAGAAAACAACAGGCCAATCAGAAGAGAGGCTCATGAATATTAATTAGACAGGCCAAAATCGACCTGTTCTCAGCAGAGCTCCAGAGAAAGGAGCTGTAAAAATATATTGACATGGTTTTTGGTTCTTATACCGCAAATATATATTCTTAAGGACATTAAAACCTAAAATAAAACTCCAGAAAGGTGTAAAATATGGGACCTTTAAAGACCTTTTATGTTATAATGAGAAGAATAAATATATTTAAATTTTATTATGAAACTGGCGGGACAGATTAGACTGGCAGGCCGCTACAGTCTGGTAAATGAATGGGAAACACTGGTTCATACTTTAAAAGTAAAAAGTAGAGATGCACCGATCGATCGGCCAGGGATCGGAATCGGCTGATTTTCCTCATGATCGGCCCGGATCGGTGACCGGCCGGTCAGTCTCACTTCTTTCCGATTCTGAGCCGATCCGTTTTGTTACCAGCGGCACAGGCAATAACATCAGCCGCGCATTCTCACTCTCTTCTTTCCGACGACCCCTTCTCTCTCACTCACGTCTCATTCGCTCCGGTTAAATAGTGCTTGTATTGCGCATTATTTTAGTCATTCCCACAGGTTTCGCGCTTACACCAAAAGCGAGCGCACCACCACTGATCTATATTAGTGAAGCGCACAAGCCGCGTTCAGTCTCAAACAGCTTGTGAGCCACAAATACCAAAATGAATGGCTAACTGAGCTAAAACGTTCAAATACATAAAAAAATTGTCAAAATGCCCATCTTGGTGAGTATCCAGTTAAACACAGTCAGTTTTGGAAAAAAGAAAGAGAACGCATGTTGTGTAACAGTATATCGGGTCTGTGGATAAACTCTTGAAGGGACCGCAGTCCAATATTCCTGCTGCTGTCTGTCATGTTAAAAGAAAGACAAAAGACAAAGAAAATCACTTTCTGCTCTTGACTGAATACGTTTTATAACTTTAATGTTAAGCATTAATCTGTATTTAATTTTTACAATGAAGATTACAGAAATTAAAGTATCATAAAACACTGAATGTGTTATTTTACATTTGATTACTTTAATTTCTGTAGTATTTCTTACATGAATAAACTTACTTAACCTGGAAAACTTCGTTTCATAGCTCTCTTTATTCTATTGCATTTATTTGTGCTGTTGTTGTTTTTTTTTTTATTATTTGTTCTTATTTTATTACTGACTTTCTACTTGTGTTTTTTTTTTTATGAAAATAAAACTTTGCATTAGAAGAAAAGTAGATTTTTGTTTGTATATGCTGTCAATTATAGTTCTTAGAAAGAAAATCAGAATCGGCAAAAATCGGTATCGGCAGATCACACTAACAAAAAATCGGAATCGGCCAAGAAAATTGCAATCGGTGCATCTCTAGTAAAAAGCTTTAGTATAATTATGAAAATGTCCGCCTTCAGGCCGTGGTAAATGTGTATTTTGCTGTGAAATCAATGTTTTTTACAAAGTAAACAACTTACGTTGTAGTAATATTTCAAGATGAACATTTACTTGACTGAAGCAACTTAGATTTGGTTATCTATTTAATTTTTTAGGAAAAATAATATATTTATCAAATAGAACACAACAGGCTTTTAAAGAATGCATATTTGTACACCTCTCAACTCACATTATTGTGTTGCGTTATATATTTTTGCTCCTCACAAGAAAAACTACTGAGCTTTGATCATAAAACTAAGCATAGAAATTTAATCTTACTAAGACTATCGAGAGCTATAGATTAGTGCTGGGCGGTATACCGGTTCATACCGAATACCGGTGTTTATTTTTGTTATGATATTAA
>NW_015548273.1:434640-448459 GCF_001515605.1 Sinocyclocheilus anshuiensis
GTGCGCTGCATGAGACAAAAAAGTAATATAGCCAAAACAACCGCATAGCCGCTCTTTAGTGTAGATGCATGTTGATTTTATCAGACGATGCCGCGATTATAAATGAGTGACTCCTGGTTAACATGTATTAAAAGGGGTCGTGTTTAGTCACTATTTAGTGTGGTATTTTTTGACAATATTCACTCAACATGACAGTAAAATAGGGCATTCTAAGTCAATATACTGCAGTATTTCCTCTCTCAATCAGTAGAAAATATGGTTAACACCCGGTCATGCATGAAAAAAAATACCGTCATGTACCATGAAACCGGTATAATTTTGAAAAATACCGTGATATAAATTTTTGGTCATTCCACCCAGCGCTACTATTAGATTGACAGCACATGTATTTTGTGATTAGTCTGCATTTTATGTAAGTAGTTTTTCCCTTTTTGAGTGTGATCTGCTTATTCTCATTATATCATACTATAGGCCATTAAAAGCCTGATTTATCAAATATACCACAAACCCATACGTTTTTTTTTTTATTATTTTAGAGGTTTAATGATACTAATGTATGTATTTTTTTTTAATAAACAGATATGCCGTTTGGGTCACCCAGCCAAAAGTTCCCATTGGCAGGAATTAATTTTGAAGGACTCCAGGGAATGGGGGGACAAGCACCAGGGGGCATGGTGCCCAACGAAATGGTAATGTATTCCTGAGTAGAAATCGAGAGTGAATGTGGTCTGTGTATGTGTGTTTTGTATGCCTGATAATCTTTGAATTGAGCTGTTGTGGTTCATAGGAACCAAGACCATTTTGTATGTGGAAGTTAGGTGTGGATGGATTATTTCTAGACCCGTCGGTGGGCAGTGTGTTTTGATCCCTGTTGTGATTTGATTATATTGTCTCTATCTAGTGGCAGATGTCATTGTCAGCGCTCAAGCTCAGCTGCCCTCACTTTCCTTCTCTTGTTACTTTGGATGTCTGTCTGTAATAAAAGCCCAATAATTTTTATACAACTGTTTGATTACAAACACATACTTGTAAGTCCTGTCTAAATTGCAGAAAAGACAGGCATGTTTGCGCTCTGATTGATGTGTAGTCTTTAAATTAGCAATGTGCCATCTTTTCAAACACAAAGCCTGGTGAAACAATATGTGGTGAAACAATACCCTATGACATGCTGTGCTTGTTTTGTGGTGAAATACTTTTCTAGGTTTTTTTTAGTTTACTGCTGCAAATACATGACAAAGTCATGGCAGTGCTGCGATGGTACCCACATGGAAATGCTGTTTCCATGCTTTGAGCTCTTTTTTTGTAGTGTCGACAGACTGTGGGCATTTAGTGCAGATAGACTTAAAAGCAACTTAAGCACAAAATGAATGTGACATGAAGTTACAGTGACTGAAAATGATGTGGCTGAGCTTTCGAGGAGCTGGTTGGGGATGTGTTGGTTGGCATACATACTTACATTTTGTTGATATTGAATGGTGAGAGTGGGGTTGGTTTGACCCATATTTACTATAATGAAAAGAGATGGGGAGTTTTCCTTGGACATGGCACACATTTCTCTAATCACCAAGAAATAATTCATTGCGTCTTATCTAGTGTGCTTTTAGATATTGCTGTTTTAATTTAGGAGTTTAAGCATTTGTTTCAAAATTACTACAGCAGTTTGCATTAATGACTTAGCTACACTGTGACTTGTCGTTTAAGCCTTTTTAAGTCCATACATAGTGTTTGTGCTACGTGTACCTGTCCTGAGCCCTTGCTGGGAAGTGTGTTGCAGCAAAGTAATTCAGCAGCAAGGCCAGTGCCTTTCAGATTGTTGCATTGTTGAATTTGTTGAATCAGTATTTTTTTTTTAATAGCTGAACCTTTTGTAGGGCCCTATGTAATCCGTTTTATTTTTTCCCAAATTCAGTTTTATTTTTTTCCAAATTCCATTTTTTCCATTTTAATTTTTCTGGATTCCAATAGCCTTATGAAATTTTTTTTTTTTTTCTCCCCTCAGAAATTCTGTGTTGTGTACTTAAATTTTTCTGGTTATCAAATGAAGGCATATAACATTCATTTCATATATCTTTTCATTATTGAAAATTAAGCAAAATATTACTTTTTGTCAATCAAAGGGGATTTACAATTAAAATTAATACGTGGAAGAAATGTTGTGTGATTATACACTAAAAAAATAATGTTTGTTTCATTCTAGTAGTAACAAAAGTAATATATTTCTGGTACAAATGTCTTCAAATTAAACAGGACCTTTATTTTGACTGGTTGCCGTGAATATTTACAATTCTGTGTGTATATGATATGACGGTAGTTTTACTCAATGCTTTTACTAAATGGTAAAATGCTCGTGAAGTGACTCTCAGAACAGTTTTGGAGGTTTTGGTTGTTCATGTATTTATGTCCTCATTTAGTGAGACGACAGACACTGAAATCATCGCGAGCGTCACGCACGCTTCAGTATGTGTGTAGTAAGTGAAACCGCGTGTCTGTGCCATTCACACACACACAGAGAGACACACAGAACATGCAGGATTAATATTTAAATAGTATTTTTGCGGCTTAATATTTACAGATACTAGTCCATATAGCGGTTTGAATTAAAGGATTAGTTCACCCAAAAATGAAAATTCTGACTTTAATTACTCACCCTCGTGTCGTTTCAAACCCGTAAGACCTCATCTTTGGAACACAAATTGACACAGAATAGCATAAGTTGTTTACGTCCAGCAGATACTCGATACAGTCGTTTTTTTTTTTTATAAAGTGTTTTTTCTCTTTTGCGCTTAAAGTATTCTCGTAGCTTCGTATAATTGCAGTTGAACCCCAGATGTCAATAAAGTTTTTTTCTCTTTTGCGCTTAAAGTATTCTCGTAGCTTCGTATAATTGCAGTTGAACCCCAGATGTCACATGGATTATTTTACAGATCTCCTTGCTACGTTTCTGGACTTGGGAACATTTCAGTTGTATTGCTGTCTATGCAGGGTCAGACAGCTCTCAGATTCCAATCAAAAATATCTTAATTTGTGTTCTGAAGATGAACGAAGGTCTTACGGGTTTGAAACGACATGAGGGTGAGTAATTAATGACAGCATTTTTATTTTGGGGTGAACTATCCCTTTAAGTGTAATGACCTACTTTTGATTAATTCATTCAAAATTGGACAAATTCCGTGACATTCCGCGTTATTCAGTAAATTCCATTTTTATGACTGGATTCCGTCTGCGTTTTCCGCATCGCGGAAATCATAGGGCCCTGCTTTTGATGCATTAGTTACAGGCAGTGTTGTTATGAATATGGGAATTGGCCTTTCCTTCCAATAGGCTTCAAGTATCAATAATATATCTCCAACTTTCAAAGGGCTTTTAATGAGTAGAATGTGTAAGTGAAACCTTTTATATGGACATTATCTCATTTTGTTGTTAAATGTAAAACCTGATATTGGTATAATGTCAACATAAGTTTATTATGATTTTATTAATACAATACTGTTAGCAAAGCAAATAGGCTTGATTTTGTATTGAAATGGTATGAATTGTTTTATAAGTGTCTGAAGGCAAGTATTTTGTAAACATTTTAGTCGTATATCTGATTGTTAAAAATAGATCTCTCATTGTTAACTCTTAAAGTCAACATGAAATCAAAATGAACCCCTTCTACTTCCTTCAATACACGTTAGTGTTTTTATTGTACATGTTCTTATTTTTTTATTTAATTTTATTTTATTTTTGTAATATTTATCAAATGTTATTACTTGCTCCACCTCTAACATTGTCTTTGTTGGCACCACGGCCACCTACATTTTGTCATATGAGTGCTGGTTGTGTTTTAGGAGGGAAGTAGTCCTCCACTCACCTTCAAATCTGACTTTGCCATGGAGTTTTTTTTTCATTGTTGACTGTTGTTTCGCTAAAATGTTGCTTTACGGAGAAAAAAAAATGGGTTGCAAGTGCTGTTTCATGTTGACTTTAAGTGGTCAACCTATTTTGCTGAAAGAATTGGACTCAAGCGGATATAATGGTAGTTATTTTTGCAAATTCTTAATGTGCAGTTGCAGTGTTTCATTTTAACTTAAATAGCCAAATGCTTTGAAAGTTTTTAAAGAATTATAATATAAAATCTGGAAAAGTACAATCCACTGCATTACTTTTTTCTGTTGTTAGTCTAGATGGGCTAATCTTGAACAGTTTGAAATTAGATGTAAATTAGTAAAGTGCTGTTTGCATTTTAACTGCAAACTTAGGTGTTTGTCACGTTTGCAGATATTCCATTTCATACAATTAACCAGCATCACTACTGCATGTGCTGACAAGTACAAGATAAATGCTGTTTATGACAAACTGAACTGACAAATTGAACATGGTTTAAAATTGAACTATTTGATGGCTAAATAGTTTGAATGAAAAAATGACATTTTTACTAACTTTTTTTTTTTTTTTCCCCCTAAAATCAGCAAATATCTTTGAATGAAAAAGTGACACATTTTCAAATGTATTATGTATAATATTTAAGTAAAACCCTTCATAAATACTTAAACAATTTAAGGATTTTAGGAAACAGAATAACGTAATTCGGTAACACTTTACAATAAGGTTCCATTAGTTAATGTATTAACTAACATGAACAAACAATGAACAATACATGTATTACAGTATTTATTAATCTTTGTTAATGTTAATGAAAATACAGTCGTTCATTGTTAGTTCATGTTAATTCACAGTGCATTAATGTTAACAAGCACAACTTTTGATTTTAATAATGCATTAGTAAATGTTGAAATTAACTAAGATTAATAAATGATGTAGAATTATTGTTCATTCTTAGTTCATGTTAACTAAAGTAGTTAACTAATGAACCTTATTGTAAAGTGTTACGCCTTAATTCTTAAAGCTAATTTGTGTTCGTAATGTAGGAGTTGGTAGTTGCCCGTATGGCTCAGAGGGTTTTTGAATCAAAGTACAAACCTCTCTGCCATAATAAGTTTGGGGCATCCGACGCGTTTCTGCTTCAAAATCCCCCATGCAAATGGGGCTAGTAATTGTTTCCTGCAGTATCATAGCAGCGCTATTGGAATGCAATGTAATGGGATTTGACTAATGAATACATTACCCTCTCTTCCTTTTCCTATGTCACCTGTGGCACCTGTGGATCTGCGTGTTGGAACGGTTTCGCCGATTGTTTTCCTTGGATCCCACTTTTATAATACTTTGCTCAAAATACTCTTGGAACTCATGGAACTTGTTACCCCTTTGTTGCTTTTCTCCCCTACCCATGGACGTAAACTCCATAATTTCTACAAAACTTAATACCCGACTGATACATAACTGAAAATGGTCCATGTAGCGCAATGAGCGTTTCCTGCAAGGTGGCCCAGGGGGTCCAAGGGGCATGGGTGGTGGAAACCCAGGATTTGGCAGGGTCCGTGAGGAATATGAAGGATCTGCCAAGAAGCCACGCTTCTGATCTGGCACTTTAAAATCAAAGTTTGTGGAAATCCAGAGGCTTGGTTCTGGTGTCACAATTGATGTATTTAAGTTTAAAGAATTTTCTTGCAGTTTTAGCCTGAAAACTCATCCCTTTTGTGGCAAGATTTTTTTTCGTCCTATTTTTATTTTGTATTCTTAATAGGTTTAATAATAAAACCATTGAAGTTAGCGCTGGCTTAGTGCTACAAAACATGTAATCCCCTTTCTTACTAGTCTTTATCTTGTCATGTTACTTGTGTTATACTGGTGAATATTGTAAGTTGTCCTGATCTTACTATGGCTGTGTTCTGTGCCATTCACATTTAAAATACTACATGTACATTTTCAATAAAGAGTGCAGTTGGTTTTCCAAAACCCCAATCAGGTGTTCTTGGCACAATGATTAAATTTGTGAAGTGTCAGGCATCTGACACCAGACACATAAATAAGACATAGGCATCTAGTGCATTTTTTCATCTTAAAGGTCGTTGCGAATGGACCCCTTTATATTACAATTTAAAGGGGTGGTTGATCAGCTTTTTTTGAAGGCTTTGTGTTCATGGGGTGCAGTGTAACGTGTTCATGCTTTGTTTTTAAAAACTGCATTATTTTCTTTTTTTTTTTTTTAACTGTTGAGTTCCTGGTTCTATGAAGTCCCTCCCTCAGAAATACGCAGTGGGCTCAGATTGGTTAGCTGGCCCAACGTGTTGTGATTCGCTAATCACGTTGTCCAGAAACGTCATGCCCCCTTAACCATTACGGGTAGTTGCATGTTCCCGGGGGCAGGGTTTATGTAAACATCGGTGTTAGTGATGTCACCAACCCGGGAAAAAGCACGTTGTAGTCCCTACCAGCCTTTTTTTTATATAGTCCTTAAACAGTGATTTCTTTAAAAGAAAAATTCTCCCTTTGCATTGAACTTTGAGCATCGTAACTTTGCAGACATTGTTTATGCTCTAACAGCAACATTACACACTAACTAAAGTTAAAATATTGAAATCATAATCAACCACCCCTTTAAAGCTCGTATTTATCATTGACATTGAACAACTTGGCTATTAAGATACATATGGTTTGATGGTCCTATATCAGTTTTCTTTTTTTATTTGGAAATATAGCTTAAACCGTTTAACTTGGGTTTTTTTTTTTTTTTTAACTTTGGTTTACAAATTACGCCCATTTCACTCATACCAGTGTTTCCCACACATAGACTTTACTTGGGCAGCCCAGGTATATTAACGGCCACCCAAGTATATTTGGAGAAACATTTTTGCTTTTATTATTTTTATCCTCTTATATATATTTTTTTTATCCACCCGAAATGAAACACTCCGCGATCGATTAACTAGTGAAACATCTCCCCTCGCCCTACACTTTTCGCATTTGCTCGTTCTGTATGGGTGAGAACTGTTTACTCCCATTGACATTCCCACGTGCGCTGCAGAGATGAAGTGGATATTTCACAGACAAACACAGGGCTTGATAGTGTGGGAGATTCAGTCACATTTGCAACTAAAAATAGATGTGTGTGTGAACTGTAAAATGCATTTAGGAGCACATGTGCGAATAAAGCAAAATCCCTTCAGGTGAGTTTTCTTAAATTTAATGTCAAAGTCTTCAATACATGAAATGGTAAAACAAACGTAAAAAAACAAAAGGAACTTTGCTGCCGTACCATGGGTGCAGCAGGTGCAATGATATTACGCAGCACCTGAAAATAGTCCCCAGCTAGGAATACGCCGTAATGAGAGTATAGTTCCTAGCCATATTGGCCTAGAAAATCGCAACTCCTATGCCTATTTTCAAAAATAGTGGAGTGTTCCTTTAATTATAATTTTAAGATGTCTTATATTTTGGGGATGGAAAAACATGAATCGCGATGCAGCCTATTGATGATTAAACTTCAAAAGGCTATGATTTAATAAAAAAAATTTAAAATACCACTGCATGTTGCAGTGTCACAAGGCGGCACTGTTGCATGTTCTACAGGCTCGCGCTTCAGACTGCTTCAAAGTGATTATCAATCAATGAATAACTTGCATTTATGCCAAGCGATTGCTTATGAGTTGATGAATTATGACGGTCTACTTTATGACCTTTATATAATGTTTTAGACGGTTGTAAGAATGCATATTTTTATCTCTTATCTGAAGGATCAGCCCGCAATAGTATAGTCCTTTCAAAATAAGAGTGTATTCCAGTGTATTTCGGGCTTTTTTTATATATAATTAAAAGTCACAAGTTGTTTTGTTTTTGTTTTCCTGGGCATTATTGGTATTTTTGTTACACAATTAATTGTATTTAATTTAATTTCCATTTAATTCATAGTAAACTATTGTAGTTTCTGGCTGAGATACTTCCCCACAGGAAGAAAAGTCAAAGAACATTATTTGACACATATTCAATATATAGATTTTACTAGTATCTGTAAAATTTGTGTCCCATTCACTGAGAGAGACACTATATCACAAAGCAGGAGAACCCTACCATTTAAATGCTGTAATTATGCATAATTTACAATGCAATTAAATGTAATAGTAGCCTATGTAATTCAAATGAATTTCAATAAATAAAAATATTGTTAAAAATCACACATTATTTGTTATTTGTCACATGTAGTAGATCATTTTTGTGCTGTGGGGAATAGGGTTTTCCACCCGGCTACCACCGCAAGTATATTTCAAACCTGTGGGAAGTACTGCATACTCCGGTTGTAGTGCAAATGCAGCCTGTGTGTGGCACATATGCAGTGCAGAAGCAGCACGGGCACATTGTGCTTTCACATAGGACATGTTTGCAGTCTGCTACTGATCAGTGGCTGTATACTACAAACACAACATTTATCCATTGTTTTAATCTCAAAATCACAGTACAGTAATACAATCTTTCATAGATGTAATCACATTTAAACACAATAAATATAAACGGCGTATTCAATGCATTTTACTTGTAGATTTATATATTAAGTTGCTTGAGCAGGTGGTAAAACATTTAAACAGCCTATAGCCTACTTTTGTTATGTTCAAAGGTAGTAGTTCAAACATTTTAAAATTAAACTTATCATTAACTGAAGCAGTCGACTCTCATGCTTTTTTCATTTGCAATTAAAACTTTATCATACGCAATCCTGCCAGTCATAAAGAGCTTTGTATTTCCTATATTGATGAGTGCCATCCATTGTGTCACTTTTTGTTGCTGTAAACCTAGCCAGAAAGCCATGTGTTGACTGTGAAACAGTAGACTTATGCATTTAGGATTGGAATTACTACATTTTTGCACAAATCCATGTTCATTTTTACTGTGAACAATGCCCTGTCACTTTCATTCAGCGCATTCAGCACAACAAAAAAATAAACACTGTGCGGAAATGATCGCTGCATACGCACCTCTCCTGGAATGCGTTGTCGGACCACATCCATGTGCAGTATGAATGCTCTAACCTGTTAACATGTGCACGGATAAAAATCCGCACTGCAATCGGAGTGTGTGAAACAGGCGTTAGACCCCGATTGGTTCCAGAACTTCCCCAGAACACACATTATAACTTCAATCATAAATTATAGTTATACATTTTTATAAAAAAAAAAAATACTGCAGAAGACAAGTTCACTGTGATTGCAATTGTTGAAAACTCTTACACCGACCTAACCAGAAGCAACAAGATTTCCAGTGACAAGCAATTTGGATGTCCACACCAGACGCGACCAAATCACTCAAATATCACAGCCGATCAGAAGCGCAGAGGTGCACTGCACTCCCAACGAAATTAACAAGTTTATGATCTAATTCAAAAATATTAAACCTTTTTAACATAATTAAAAGTACATACTGAGTGACTGATACCATCTTTATGGAATACACTTGTTGGTTCGCATCAAGTTATCAGTTTTAATGGACATTTAATTGATTTTCAAGATCTGAGGTAAACTATCTGTTGTTGTGTGTCGTGGCGTTGCATGTAGATAGAACACGGTGTTAGCCACTTGTTGGATAGTGTATAGAGTCAACAAAAAACATGACCCTCCATCTCACAAGCAAATTTTAAGGTTTATGCAGTTTTTTTTTCTTCTACAGAATTACATAAAAATGTCTTCTATTTTTTATATAACTCCGACTGGATTCGTCTGAAAGAAGTCATACACACCTAAGATGACTTGAGAGGGTGAGTAATTTATGGGCTAATTTAAATTTTTGGGTGAACTAACCCTTTAAACCAATAATTAGGGATGTAACTATTCACTCACGATTCGATTCACAATTTTGATTTAACGATTCGATTCACAGGTTTTTTTTTTTTTTTTTTTACAAAATGAGATTTGACATATTATAAATTAAATGTCCTTTTATTATTGCTTGGACAAAATACTGTACGTTTCTTTGTGAAATTGAAATATAACACTATAATAATATACTAATATAGCACTTGTAAATTATTGCTCTTTTGTTGGTTTTGATTGCTTCTATTGTCCTCATTTGTTAGTCGCTTTGGATGAAAGCGTTTGCTAAATAACAAAATTTAAATATAATGTTAATGTAAATAACAAAACTAAATTTTTTTTTAATTTTAAAACAAGCCCCAAATCAAATAAAATAAGTAACACAAATAAAATAAATCTCTTCATATAAACAAACTAAGGCTTTGTCTGTACGAGAATAATTTGTCTCTTTTGATTTAAAATTAGAGGCAGGCAACCACTGCATTTTAATCATGATCCAAACAAACATGCTGCATACATGCAACATGAGCAGTTTTTAATCTAAATTACATTGTATAATTTCGAAATTTGAAGCAAAAACAGAATGATTTGACTTCAGTTTTGTGAAACTATGCATAAAAAATATCTGCATGAAACAGAAACAGCAGTGCTGAATGAGATGCAGATGCACTCTCTGCCAGCAGGTGGCGCTTAAAGCGTTTCCTTGGTTTCCACTGTAAACAAAGCAGTGCTGCACTTATGAACTTTAATATGCATTATACAAAGGCAAGAGGAAAAGGAAAAATACCATCGAAAGACAGTAAGTTCCCCTCAGACATACATTCATATAAACTCCTACCCCTAACTGAATCGCGTGATTCGTTTAGCATCTCAACCAATTTGAATAGTCACATATTTAAATCGATTTTCAACCGGCTCACGGTTAATCGTTACATCCCTACAAATAATTCTACCACAAACTCACACCATTAACATTTTTAATGTGCCATGATGGCAGTTTTTTTGGGGTGGAGTGAACATATAATGCCTTTTTGTAGATTTACTTAATTGTCTCTATACATTTAAGATGAGATGGAGAAACCCCATTAAGATGCTATTAACCCTGGAGAAAATGACACAGTTTGCCTTTAACTTAACTGTTAGCAAGCAAATCTGTGATTTACTTGTTCATATATGTATTTCACTTAATTGGCGTACAGCATTTTGGCTCTTGAAAGACACCTTGGAAACTTGGAACTTTAATAGAATTCTCCTGATTCAAATTTTAGGTATGATTTTTTTGGTCCATATTGCCCCGCCCTAGTTCTTATGCAACAAGTGCAAGTCGACTACCTGTGTAGAGGTTACAGGGCACACAGACACTTGTTCATTAAGTAGCATGTTTCTTATAGTGATTTAATTTCTAAATGTTAAAAGCGTATCCATTTGTAGTTATGATGGTTGACTCCAATAAAAAGTTCAAAATATTGCTACTCTGTTGATTTTTGTTGAGTGTGTAGTATCCACAGCACCATCTTATGGATTCAGTTGTTTGTATTGGATTATGGATTCATTGTTCTGCATTTAAAACAAAATGCTACAAAACTTTGCATTTTTCGATATGCCAAGACAATGAAATTGAGTGCTTTGCTTTACCCTCTTTGTCTTTGTGTGATTGAGAGGTGCACCATAGAATGTAATATTTCTGTAAATGTATTAAGCTGTAAACAGCTTAATAACCAGAATTTTAAAGTAAGCTTGGAATTTGCTATTATTTTTATTATCATATAGCATTATATAACACTATTATTATATTATATCATAATATAACCATTTTCAGAAATAGTTTACACCTTTCAATTAATTTAACATATATTTTTCATTATCTTTTTAAAATATTCTAGGTCAGTTAACAATAACAGCTAATAAAGATTCTCCACTGTACTTAAACTTGCCGTGATAGCTTAATTATAACACAGTGCATTTTTATATTAAAGCTTGACCTCTATATTGTATTTGTACTTGACAATTATCAAATATCTGGATTAACCATGCATTTATAGCTAGTAATTAATCTATATGTTTAATATTAGCTAAATTTCATTTCACTTTGCATGATGTGAGAGACCTACATTGTTTTGGATTTTACACAACTTTTCTGTAAAAAAAATTAAAAAAAAAATCTTAACACTCTTTTGGTATTGCCTTGAGTAACATGGCTACTAATTTGATCTTCTTCTACATTGTTTTCTTACTAAATTTAAACATTTTTCAAAAATTTGGTGTCATGATTAAAACAAATTTGTCTTAATTTGAAGGCTATGTGTAATTTGACTTTAATTCTTAGAATACAATGTGTTATTTTTCTTATTTGAATCACATGGCAAATGTAATTAAGATCGTTTTAAACATCAAGAATGATGCTGGAAAAAGGTAATTTCACGTGCAAATTGTCCCAGATACATTGTGGAAAAAATGTTATTGTTTATTGTGTTGGTTTTCTATAAATTTTTTTTCCTTAACAGGTTTGTGACTTCCGAAGTATCTTCAAGTTTGGAACAGTTTTGGATTTTAGCTATTTATCCACTATTAGTCTCAGCTTTATACGGCATGCCCATGGACTGTTCAACAGCTGTCTAATGCATAATGATCTCAAAAAAGCTCAAATGTATTTTTCAAAAAACAAGGCTCTAATCTGATTCTACACGTGGCTCTACACGTCACATCCCGTTCCTCACTTTGATTGACCGGCTTTCAGTTACCAGGAGTCAGGGTGTTTAGGTTTTTATCAGTCCACCTGGAAGTATTTATCAAGTTCTCAAGCTTCTTCAGTGAGAACTACAAAGGAAGAACTAGTCGCTGGATTTGCCATCTTTTGTGAGTTTTGAATTAAATCTTCAAGAGCTTTAAGACACTTGGAAGCAAGTAGACAATTCAACCTTGACCCTGCCAGTATGTTACACCTTGTTCTTAGAGTTATATCTCCTCTTAAACACCATGTGTTAAAACATACCATGGTTGGTCACTTCATGTCATGTCGCCTCCTTTGGTTTGGGTTGTCTGTTTTTGGGCAGAATTAATAATGTGAGACTAATTTGCTGCAAAATATGACCTTCTGTCATGTAACTATTCAATTATTATTTACCAAATCTTTGTTGGCTTGTTTGTCCGACTTGGAACAACTATTGTTTATTTTGCTTCATCACTACTAGTGTTGCATCATTACTAGTTATTATTGTTGCTTTTTACACCTTTGTGTCCCAAAATTAGAGTTGGTATTAAATTTGTCATCTCTTTATGATTAACTACATTTTCTAAATGTCTTTTCAAGAACCCTGTTTTTAGAAATCTATACTCAAATACCAGTTTTAGCCTAAAGTTCTAGGGCAAGATTCATAGAACAAGAATACTTTTCTTTTTTTCTTAAATGCTATTTATTTTTTTATTTTTTTTTATAAAGTTTAGAAATGTTTTGTATTCACAAAAATATTTCCAAAGAATGTTAGCTTTTTTCTTTAGATTATTCTAATGGCGAAACTTTTTGAATTGGAAAGTTTAAATTGAAAAGAATGGTCATAAAATCCCTGTAACATCTTAAAATTAGGATAAACTCAATTTGTGTTAAATCCCCAAAGGGAAGATGTTTAATGGCAGCACGCATACTCAGAGATACAGGATGCATTCCAGGGCTTGACAGTAAGGACTGCCCAATGTCCTGGGGCCCAGCATGAAAAATGCTCTGGTCAGTTGACCGAGTTGTCATTGGCTCGATTGGGTACACACTTGACGCACGCACATAAAGCCACCACTCAGACGGCGCACAATAGTGAATTCAGTTCTCTTTTGCATCAAATACACACAAAAATGCCTGTCTCTGTCTCTGCAAGTGTTCTTTAAGTACACAGAGTTGGTAATGTTTCATGGTCATGTATTTAGTTTACACAAACATTTAGGAGAAAATCGGATGCGTTTCAATATAGATCTGTGCTTTAGGTATTGAAGTGACAACAGTCTTATATAAGATTTTTGTGAATCTGGCCATAGTTCTAAATTTAAAAGGGTCATATGATGCAATTTCAAGCGTTACAAGCTGTTCGTGCATAGATAAGATCCCTAAAGTTGCAAAGACTAAAGTCTCAAATCCAAAGAGATATTCCTTA
>NW_015548273.1:449755-455463 GCF_001515605.1 Sinocyclocheilus anshuiensis
GAAAGAAGGCGTAACTTATTCTCGCTGTAGTATTGTTGCTGCCGCCGCCACCATATCGTAGAGACGCTGTGTGTTTCGTTGTTCAAGCGAAACTACTTTGTTTGGGCTTCCAAAAGAGGACACAACTAGAAATCAGTGGTTAAGTTGTATTTACAACACTGTTCCAGAACAGTTAAACCCAAATATTCAGATGTGTGCAGCGCATTTTACGGAGGACTTGTTTCCTGAACCTGGGAAGGCTGTGCACAAAGGTTGTTTCTATAAAGTGGGGCAATTCCAACTTTGCAAGAACAGTCTGGCGGTTCTGACTTCCAGCCTGTAAGTATGTTTTCGTATTTAAAGAATTTGCCACTGATGATTCAATCGCGAGTTTTGAGCAAAATGTAATCTATAATTGTAGGATAGCCGCTATTTTATTTTTGTGGTTATATTGAAATGTGCTATTCTGTGCTTCTTTCTGTGAGCAGCTTTGTTCAGACTACATTTCCTAGATTGCATTGCATTAATACTCCATAATTTATTTATTTTACTTTAGGTAATATTGATTTAAGTGAGAAATCTTTCAGTAATTCAAAATGAATTACTTTTCCATTTAATCAATCTAATTGCAGATTCTGCTTTCTTCAAGAAACAAGTGCTTTACCATATGAAAACTGCTCTGGATTGTCCTTGATGTTGGCAACTGGATTTTGTTTTGTCTTTTAGAGTTGTAAATTCACAATTACATAATACTTAAGTTTCCAAGCATTGAGGAAGATGAACGATTTCCTGTCAGGGAAAAAAAAAAACTTTAATTTGGGAAGACTAATCAAAACCAAAAAGTCAGATTATTCAAAACTTAAATATTCAGTGTTTAGACAAAGGCAGGAGGCATATTTATGATCAACAGAAGGCTAGGAATTGAATGGGAATGATAATCTGAATATTTATATATTTCTCCTGTCTTCACGCCTTCTCAAATTATTTTGACCTTCTTGATGAAAGCCTTGAATGTATGGGAAGAGTGTTCTCATTCCCACCTGAAGCACGTGTAGCTAGTTACTTGGACATTAGCAGGAAGGAAGAGAAAGATAAAAATTAACTGACTGCTCAGTTTTCAAGAACACCACACCACCTCCATGCTTGGTAAGTGCACAACGCATGATTACTTTACAGTCTGCCAAGTCCTGCAAGCAAAGCAATTTTAATTGTGCCTGTTTGATAGTGTTGGGGAAATGGGGCTTTGTTTTGTTTTGTTTTAATTTAGCTCCACAGTTTACTACCGTAGTTTTTTAGTTAATCCAGATCCACACTTGGAGAAGAGAGAAAAAAAGTACTGATCAACTTCAGGCCACATTTAAAGGCATAGGTCACTCAATGAAAATTGCTGAATTGAATCATGTCATTCCAAACCTGTATGATTTTTCCGATTTTTCCACATTTCTCAAGCACCATCAAAAAGCTCCATACAAATCTTAGAAATGAACAGTATATTCCAAAACACGATTCATTGTAATATATTGACTTAGTGCTCAGGGAAACAGTATTTGAAAAAAAAATTCACAAAAAAAATATATTCATGTTGAAAATAGTTGTACTGCCTAATGTTTCAGTGGTAATCGTGATACTTTTTTTCAGGATTATTTGATTAATAGAAGTTCAAAATAACCTTTATTTGAAATTGAAAACTTTTGTAACATTGTCCTTTACCTTCAGTTAGGAACAATTTAATGCATCTTTACTAAATATAAAATTATCCTTTTCTTTACAAAAATCTTTTGAATGGTAGTGTGTCTAAAGTAGTAAAATTCAATGAGAGATGACAAATTAAGTTTCCATAGTCTGCTCAGAGTTGCCTCAAAATGATCCCGTTCAGATGGCTCTAAAAAAAGATAGCAATGGGAAATATGACCACACCTTTAGTTAGGGCTGGGCAGTATATCGAGTTTGTACGATATATATTTTTAATAGGTGATATGGTATGATGCAATACCGCCTATATCGATATACAGTAGTTTGATACGAGCGCATCTGAATAAGCAGAGGACACCGAGTGAGCTGCTGCGGGGAAAAGTGCATAATCCAATTTGTCTTAAACATGAGACATGCTTTATATTAAGGGCTTTAAAATAATTCGTAAGATAGTTAACATGTCTAGTTTAAAGCGGCTTGTCCCGTCAGATGCTCTGACGGTCTCATGTGCTGCTGACAGAGATGCTACTTGCGCTGTTTAATGCGCGTGAGATGTGCTGTTTTCCTCAGTGCATAACTTAACATTTCACAGGTATATTCTCCATCTGTAAATGTTAGAAAGTCATGAAAAAATTTCCAATTTGCTGTCAGGAGCCTTTTGCATGCGATTCTCCGCTAAACTTCACAGACTTCAGTGAACAAGCGCCACCGCATGCATGCGCGCCAAACAGACGGAGCGCAATAGAATAAGAGCGCAATAATTGTCATATAATTTTAAACCTACAAGTAAGTGTATTTTATGATAGCAGTAATGGGGTAATCGAAAATAAAATGCAATTAATCTGTGCTCTTGTTTATTTACTTTAATTTTTACTTTAGTGAATTGAACTTCTGCCTTAAAATGCATTATTTTTGTTTTTAGATTGTGATATTTCAATGTTAGAATGTAATGTCATTTTAGCCCCTTTTTTGCACATAATGGATAGCATAGCCTACTTTCACTATATTTGTTTTCATTGCCTTTAATATAAACTGTTTTATTGGACAAAATTGGGCAGGATGTTAAAAAATATATATTTAAATATATATTTTTTAATCCAAATAGAAAATGTAGAGAATACCGAGATATATACCATATGTGGCATTTCAGCCAAAAAATACAGAGAGAATTTTTTGGCCATATCGCCCCACCTTACCTTTAGTCACATGGGTTTGGAGTGACACAAGGGTTAGTAAATTACATACTTCTAATTTTTTGCTGAACATTTGATTTATTCCCAGCTTAGAGCCATTGGAATATTTTTATAGTGTAAAATTCAAGACAAATTTTTAAGATAATGTAATAAATACCTTGCTTTAATTTGAACATCTTAAGTCATTTCTGAAATTTCAATAGGCTAGTAGGAATTTATACTGAATAGATCACATAACATTTGCCAATTTTTTTACATCAACCTGCATGTAGGTAGTACTGTATACACTGGGACCATACATTTCCATGTGCTATTGATTGTGTGACCAGACTCTATAGTTAAGACTCTTTTTCCCCTTGGCAGAATACAGTGGAAACTTGCCTTTTCAGGCTCCTGAGAATTTAGCAGGTGTGACAAGAGCTTGTCTCTGTCTTTACTGTGTATTGAGTGAATGGTGGTGCTGTAGCTGAGCATTAAGGGCCAGTGTCCAGCTTACCCACAGACTCCAGCAGTTGGTAACATTGAGGATTAGTTCTACAGATCAGTGGACAGTTGAGCCTGGACTTATTTGCATCAAGAGGTATGCTTGCATATCACCGGAAAAGGTAAGTGATCTTGTCTTGTTCCATGCAAATAAAGTACTACTATCATCAGCCGTGTTGAAATACTACCAGGGTTCTGGCATCACACTCCTGAAAATGGATTCACGGTGCAGAAATTGTTTTTGTAAGCAGAATTTGAAATGTGTTTGGTACTTCGGCTCCCTTTGTTTGTATTTCAGCTGCTCTGTAATATCTTCCACACAGTAGCTGTCTTTGGGGACAGCAGCAGCATCGCTACTTCACCAGGTACCATGTATTTAAGCACCTCACACTAATAAAATTCAAGGACCTCATTCATTAGTGATGTGGTGGCATTCTATTGACTTCATGTACTGAGATTTTCTTTCTGATTAGGCAGGGATAAAACAAAATATGGTCTTTTTATGGTGAAGGCTAGGGTCCTGAGAACTTGAATCTGAATAGAAATGTTCAGAAAAAGCTATTTTTTTCAGTCCAGTTTTTGATTTAATTAAACTTCACTCAAATTTCATGACACTTGTGTGGGGCTTTCTAAACTTTTTTTTTTTTTTTTTAAATCAGAAATCATTCTAATTTGTTGATCTGAAGCTCAAGAAACTTTTCTTATTAATGTTAAACAGTTTTGCTGCTTCATATTTTTGTGGAAACAGTGATACATTTTTGGTTACACTTTATTTTTAGGTATTCTTGTTGCTGTGTAATTGTACAAATAAGTACTGATTAATATGAATTAACGTACTTACTATTAGGGCTGAACGATATAGCAAAAAAATGTATGAACGATACAATGTTTCATATCGTTCGGTATCGATAATTATTGACATTTTTAATAGATTAACCTTTTTTAAAACAGAGCAATAAAAAAAATATTTTATTTTAACAGTCAAACACAAAATAAAAATTAAACGCATATCTCCTTTCTAATGTTTTATATGCCTTTATAAGTCTTGCGGAAACTTTTGACTTGTTTCCCAAGGCCACAGGAGGGTGCAATGAGCAAAGTAATGCAGCGCATTAAAGGGTTAGTTCACCCAAAAATTTAAATTAGCCCATAAATTACTCACCCTCAAGTCATCCTAGGTGTATATGACTTTCTTCTTTCAGCAATGCAATGAAGTAACTTACCTGTCTATAACAAAAGTGCATAACGTCTAAATTAACATATCTAAATCAAATATAATTTTGTAAATTGCATAAACAATTATGAACAAAACAGCATCATGTATGCATTGCTTACAAAGAGCTGAATCGCCGATCACACAGATTGCATTAAAAAAATTATTAGGACCCGGTGGAAAGGAATAAACCTCCACAAATTTGCGACGTGTTTTCTAAACGTTTAAACTGTTTTAACTTTGTGTGAGTTCATACAGCATCAGCAGTCATAGTCAGAGGCGTCATGCCCATTCAAATTGAGGGGGCACGTGCCCCCTCAGATTTGAGTCAAGTGGATTTTGAATGCAGCTTCCAAAAGACACAAAATAGCCGATTCATATTTTCTATATTTAATACAATCACACCGGCGTGATTAGAACGTTCAGTGCATCATATAATCAGCTGTTAAATTCAAATCTGCGTTCGCTGGCTGGCGTTGAGCCAGATACAGACGCGTTTTTACAGCACTGTGCATTAACCAATCACACACGATGCTGTTGAACTTATGAATGCAATGACCAATCAGAGGTGTTCAGATGAGTCATCGCTAAAATGCTGTTTTATTCACTTGCTCGCTGACTGAATACCTCTTTCTTGCGAATTCTCTCGTCAGAAACAACAAAGTGCAAATGTTTGTACGAATCTGTAAGATTAATTTCATAGTGTAAACCGCTTCAGTGATTTTACTGGGAGTTTTTATGAGTGCTTGAACTAGACTGTCAGTAAAAATGTTCTTTGATAATGTAAATGTTCTTTGCTCTCTTTCTGTACAATGAAAGTGTTATTATTAGTAGCCTAACTTGCAATATTTTTATTCACAATAACTTTCAATGTTAAATTCACATTAAATATAAACTCAGTTGTATTAAAAAGATGTTATGGCATGACACCCATATCTGTTAATTAAGTGTAAACAGGTTTTTATGCATAGTTAATAGATTACATTATTAGGTTACTTTGACCATCGCCCACTATAGATCAACATAATCTATAAAGGTGAGAATCAAGATATTTCATGATATAGTTAATGCATTTGAGGATGTTTCGAATAAAAAGGAAAAAATAAATAAAACATAAGTGCTGTTGTGGCTGCTGTGTGTCGCTCAGA
>NW_015548273.1:455903-465008 GCF_001515605.1 Sinocyclocheilus anshuiensis
CCCCAAACTCGTGCCACCTCAAAAATAATGAGTGCATGATGCCCCTGGTCATAGTTGTCCGTCTAAAGAATGCGCTGAATATGCGTTCTGTGTGAATGGCTTGGTTTCGGGTTTAACCTAATCAAGATCTCCTACGCATTGAGCTACTACATTTCTTGAATATTTTGAAAGAATAACGCAGCAACGGTGCATCTCTTGGGCTAGACTAACAAAGCATTAAAATGCAACAGCGTCACTTACATCATCATCACCGCATCTCATGCACCGCTGATGACGCACACCTAACATTCGATTGTAGCATTTTTGCATTCAGATCCAAATGTTTATTTTTAAATTTGACTAATATTCTTTTTTTTTTTTATTCACAATCTCCTCAATTCAGCATGTGCTCGTGTGTGCTTGTCACTCATAGCACGTGCCTATATCGTGCGCTATATCAAAAAAAAAATCTAACGTTATCGATGAAGGTGTACCGTCGATAAATACCGATACCGTTTTATCGCCCAGAGCTACTTACTATAGGGTTAGGATTCGGGTTTGTTGCTTGTAATTATGCATAATTTGTTTACTGTTATTACTATATTAAGTATAGTACTATAGTAAGTACACGTGACCAGGTCGCTGTTAAATAGTGTTAACCTTTTTTCCAGGATTCTTTGAATAGAAAGTTCAAAAGAACAGCATTTATTTCAAATAGAATTTTAAAATAAAATAATCACTTTTTATCACATTTATTTGCCTGTATTTAGCAGTTTACCCCAGTGATGCTCTGATTTTGGGTGGTTCATATCACAATTTTCTATTCGTTCTGTTTTGACGAGTGCTTTTTGCTAAGGGCAAGCGTATTAGATTCCATGAAAACACAGCAGACTTTGCCACTCATAACCTCCAAACTCTTGAGTGCTTAGACCTTGTCTGTCAACTGTTTTAGCCTGCAACAAATCTGTTGTAGTCTGCAACAAACCCCTATATTGGATAGCCTTTAAGCTTGTTGTCTTGATGTTGCAAAAATATATTTATGGCAGTGTAAATAGTTATTCTTTCTCTCTTGTTCTCACTTCTCAATCCTGGCAGTCTAACTAGTCTGTTTGCTTCATACATACATGGATATCATAGTAATGCTGCCTCCACTCTTTACAAACTTCCCAATATGGACTGGGGTGGGAAATACTCTGCGAAATTAAACGGTGTTTTTAAAGTACATTTATTTGGTGTTTTTCCTAAATCTACTGTGATCTTTTATTCTTCACACGAGTATTGCACTCATGCCATTGACTCGTTCTCCAGCAGTGTATCACAGCCATGTTACTGAACAGACTGTATTAATGGAGCGTGTGCGTACTCCTGCTCCTGTGGATGATCGGAGTGCTTCTGTACAACATATTTATAGTGCTGGATCAGCATTTTGACTGTCTGGATATGTGTGTACATGTCTGTTTATCTGCACTGTGATCCATTCATCTTGGCCCCAATCTGTCATTTTGATAATCCTAGTATGGGCCATGAGTTTTTAGCTCTATGGAGTGTGATGCCAGAACTTACCTTGTGACTTAGTGGCTGCCTCAGAGAGGCAGATCTTTAACACAACATCCTTATCTTTTAGAAATTTGGGATTGTGTTTGAGGTGCTGTCTGTATGGAGTTCAAGTGTCATTGACCTTGTCATTTAGTGAGCTGTACAGCAACTGTAACAAAGTGTTTCTGCATGAGATGAAGTAATATTTGCTATTCAGCTGTATATTAAAGAACAAAAACAAAGTGACTTAGCTTTGCTTAACTTCAATATACCTAACCATTTACTTGAGCATTATGTGCTTGAGTAGTTTCCATGGTAGAGGGAATTTTCTTTTTGGAAAGAGAACTAAAGTAGTTATTTATTTTAAATAGGACTACTGAAACTTTCACCCAATGTTTTCCAAAATTCTGTTATTGTTAATTATAATAGCCTGCTGTAAGTCAGAAAGCAGTTTAGGTAGGACTCTGTATACTGGTTTACTTCTGTATCCTCACTGCCTTTCTCTCACTGCAGGGGCCTCGGGTGATTGAGTGAGGTTAAGCAGCGTCATACACTTTGATATATGGGTAAGAATTCACCAAACACTTCACTATGACAAGCAAATGATGATCTTGCATGTTTGTGTGATGGGGTAAAAAAATTTTTTTTTTTTTTTTAGGTCAACCAAGGAACCTGTTCTCTCAGCAATTGAGCGCTATCGGCACTAAATGCTCCTGCACAGTAGACAATAATGTGCAGGTCTGTGAAATAATTTAATATCATAATTTAACATAAGAATGACAATGTGGGAAAAGTGTCTAATATATATATATATATATATATATATATATACAGGTGCATCTCAATAAATTAGAAAGATGCCCCTGTATATATAAGAAAATGCTACTAGGTGTGAATCTTACTGTTTTTAATCAAAGATGATAAATAATTTATGCAACTAGATTACTAATTTTTACCTCTTTTTTTTTTTGTTTGTTTTTGTTTTTGTTTTTTTTCTTTCTGTTTGTCCTATATAGTCCTGTTGGAGTGTGACGTGATGTGGCAGCTAAGGAAATCTTGAGTGCAGCACATGGTGCATCATGATTCTATCCAATTTTTAAATAAACTATGTTAAGATCCCTATGTCTGGTTTTTGAGAATTTATTTTAGATGAAACCATTGCATTTTACGTGGAACTGCAGAACCTTGATCTTGTAGCTGACTTGATGTATGTTTTAGAGTTCTTGCCAAATATTAATATTTTGGTTTAGCACAATTTCATGTATATCCATTAAACTTACTTGGTAAGACTTAAAAAAAATAAAATAAAAATACAGAGAGGAAAAAGACTGTCTGCTTAAGAGCTTGTTCTGTAGGTCTATAAACACAGACAGACCTCTGTAACTCAGTAGCACCCAGGCTGCTGTCCAGTATTAATTAAGGTCAGGGTGCTATGTTTCTCTTGTTTTATCACTGTTGTGTCCTATTGTCTGACAGCTACTTCTGGAAATTATTCAAGAAGGAAAAACCTGCAGTCTGAGAAGTGTGGTGCAGTAAATGTGGGTTAGGGTTTTTTGACCAGTGTTTTTAACAAATACACTTAAGAGGATTTTCAGGGATTGTTAAAGTGTTATATGATTGTCAGTAAAATATGAAAGTCATGTCATTTCGGACTGATAAATTTGATTGCTTAATCATAATTTACTAATATGTCTGTTGGCAGAAAAAGTTGCAAGTTCTATTAGAGACAAATCTAAGATTACACTGGGAAAAAAAATTGTAGAAACAATTCTCTAAGAAATTGCTAGTAAACTTTACAATTCAAAATAATCAAGTAGCACATTGAATTAAAAGGTTTTGAAGATTTAAAAAATATATATATATATTTTCTTCTAAAACATACTCCAATAGTCTTTTATTTGTAACTTTGAAATATTTTTTATAGTGTACTTGGATTTGTGTGTTCAGGTTGGGCCTACATAATCACAATTTATTTGCCAAAATTGGGATTTATTGAGTTCATGGTGATTCAAAGACAATCCTCAGATTATCCCCATGTTCCAGGATATCTCAGAAATGCTCAAGCCTTTCTGTGTGCTGTATGCTGACAATGGAACGAGGGAAAGGGGGACAGGGAGGGAGAATTTGGTGGTGTGTGACCAATGGGCTTGCCTGATGTATTTTTAATGCACATGAATGATTGATCACTGTACGTGGACATGCTCCCCAAGGGGCGGCTGCAGTCTGGTGCTGTCGGTGCAGATATGAGTGTGACGAGGGGACCTTCTGGACTGAGCATGAACACTGTGGAGTTAAAGCATCAGTGGGCAATGCAGAGAAATCGCACTCTGGTCCGGACATACCTGCTCTCCAGTTCTGTGCTCCCACTTCCTGGCTCACGGAGCAGAGATGATTTCAGACTTCCATCGTTATTGTCCAGATCAACACATGGTCGGACCACCGCGGTTCCTCTCAGGTAAGCTGATATCTGGTGCCTCGAAGCCTGGCGTTCAGCATCAGCAATAGATAGAGAATTGAGTACTGTATGTGATATCAAAATTGCATGGTAAAAAAAAGGCATGAAATTTTATTTTATTTGTAATATTTATAGTATATATAATATTTAAGCATGTTTTAATAAAACATTCTCTAAATTTAAGAGAACTTTACATTTAATTTTTATTATAAATAATTTTAACTTTTTAAAATTGAATACAAGTGAAATGCTTACAGCAACATGATCCCCAGAATGATTTAAATTTGTTGGGGTTTGCCTTATACTTCAAACCTGTACAAATGTGAGTGCAGATACAGCTCTTCATCAGCCAGTAACAGGAAGTGTCAAATCCTTTGCACAATGGAGAAATGCTTCAGAAACCTGAGAAACATTCCTCTTACGTGGCAACACACCCAAACGGCTCACGGGGGGAAAAACAACAGCTAAATTACACCGATTATCCAATGACAGCAGCCAATGTTTCCAGTGTTTGTCAAGCTGTACAATATATGCTGTGCTGGCCATATTATGAAATCAGCAGAGGAAAGAAATCTATAAAACAAATGTCATGAATAAAATATTTGTTTTGGGGGGGGAGTAACACCACATTATACAACCTGAACTAACTAATGAACACGTTATACTTTCAAAAAATAAAACATGTTCATCATAGAATACCTCCTACATCTTTGATGTTTTAGTGGATCAGATGATTGATTGATTGGTTGATTGATTGGCAGAACAGTGGCAAAGGATTTAATGGCCCGTTTAGTCTTGTGTATCTGGACTGGCAGCTCAAATAGTATTTCAAAGTTTTCAAAAAAATATTACAATCAGGATTTAACATGTTAGATTTTTTTCTATTATCATTTTTGTTTTGTTTTTGAAAGTTTCTTATGCACACCAAGGATACGTTTCTTTTATCATAAATAGTGAAAACAGTAATACTGTGAAATACTATTACAAATTAAAATGTATTCCTGTGCTTTCCAGCTTTGCCACAAAGCTGAATTTTCAGCAGCCATTACTCGTCTTCAGTGTCACATGATCCTTCAGAAATCATTCTAATATGCTGAATTGCTGATCAAGAAACATGTCTTATCAATGTTGAAAAAAAGCTCATTTGAAATAGAGATCTTTTGTAACATTCTTTACTATTAATTCGATCATTTAACTTGATCAGTTTAATGTGTCCTTGCTGAATTAATTATTATGAATTTCTTTCGAAAATAAATCTTACCGACCCCAAACTTTGAATGGTAGTATTTGTCAGAACGTTATCCTTTCATTCCTTCAGCTTTATAATTGAAGATGTTCTGTTTAATCCTCACATGTGTCTGTTTTTGGTCTCCTCTGATCTCTCAGTGTCAGTGAGCCTTGCTTGTTCACCCCAGGCCAGAGAGCAGTTTTCGAGGGGTTTTCAAAAAACCACCATCCCCTTCTACACAAACCTGGCCCATCTCCCTCCTGCAAGACCCTTGAGAAACCAAAGATGCCTCAGCAGAGCTATCATCAAGCGTACATGCATTTCTCTCAGCCTCTGAAGCCTGTACCAAAGGTTGGACAGGCCTTTACTCACAGTCAGCGGCAGGCCACAGAGAACAGAGGCCTGCAGCCGTTAGTGAGGCAGCGCAGGCAGCCCGTAAACCTAGAGACTTTATCTGTCAGAGGAAAGACTTGCCTTCCCACACAGCATTTACCCACATCTTCATCTAGTGCATCTCGCACACAGCTGCACGTGTTCTTGCCTGCAGAGGGTGCTGGACAGGAGGAAGACAGGGACAGTGAGTCTGTTGATGAGGGTTTCATGGATGAGCTGGATAACAAAGTCACCAACCTGAGATTTCAACAAGATCCAAAGACCCCCAAACAGATAGAAAAATCACTGATGGGTCAAATGGTAAAATTAACTTCCTAGTGTCATGCTTTTAATTGTAGCATTTCATATTTTGATGTGTGTTGTATGCTAACACTGATAACTACAGAAATGACAAGTTCTGTATTTACCAATTTGAACACTAGTTTAAATATTTGCTCTCAAGCAATTTATGTAAATCATAATTTATGTAATTACAATAAATCAAAATTATGATTAAAGGTGTGTTCTGATGTATAAAAGGAAGGAAATGTTCCTGACATTACAAAATGTAAACTGTTCATATAAAGTTATAAATCTCTTTTAAATTAAAAGTATTTGTATGGAAAAATATCGGTAGGCTAGTTATTGTTTATTTAAAAAAAAAAAAAAATTCCCTTCGACGTCAGCTTCACACTCCATCCCAGTTGGTGGCGCAATGGACCATTTTCACAAGACTGTGATAACTGCCGTTATCAGTCTCTCTCAATTTTTTCCCTTTTAATGAAAGTCATGAAAACACTATCGTGGAGTTTTTCTTTTGCTATTTGAGCAAATGGGAATGCAAAAAATATATTTGTGGTACTCTCCCATTCGCCGCTCTTCACGTTACCCCATCTATGACTACTTCCGCTGCTGAGAAACCCGGAAATGTGAAAAAGTTCCATTGACCAAGAGCCAACTGGGCCAATAATGCAATGTTCTGCAGTTACTGTATTGTCATGTCTGCCAACTTATGGGTCCATATCTTCAAAATATCTTCAAAATTCTACAGTATTAAAAATTTCTGAAAATTTGCATGGTAACAGTCAAGGGCCCTGGGAATAAGGTCCCAGTAGAACTTTTAACACACCCTCAAAGCAGGCACGGTGCCAGAATTTGTTCTCTACCGGTGCTAAGGGGGGGCTAGACCAATATGTGGGGGTGCTAAGAAAATAAATGATATTGATGACGTCAGAGTTACTTCATAAAGAAACTGTCGTTTTTTTTTTTTAAATAAAAGCAGCTATGGGACACACCATATTCAACAGAAGTGTAGTTTTAATTTATATTTTGCCAACGAATAGGCAAATTCATCAAAATAGATATAATCTTAATACAAGTGACCATAAGACAACGACAAAAACTTTTTACATACAAAGGAAAGACTTCAGAACTGGACAGCACCCATGCGTTTAGCATTAACAACACAATACATATTTATATGCATAATCAGAACTGTGCATACTTAAAACTTAAATAAAACATTAAAACGAACACCACATCACAACCTTAGTGACTATGTAATGGATTGCATATAGCCTACAGAAGGACGATACGTCTGTTGCCGTGGTTTAGCGCAAATGAGTCTATGATCTTCTGAACATCCAGGGCCTTGGTTCTTTCTGCGTGTTTGGCCGGGCAATTGGGCCAATAATGCAATTTCTCCTATTGTATAATCATATCTGCCAAACTTATGGGTCCACATCTTAAAAATGCTACAGTACAAATGTCTAAAAATTTGCATGTTAACAGTCAAGGGCCCTGGGAATAAGGCCCCAGTAGAACTTTTTACGCACCCTCAAAGGCAGCTGAGATATAGAGCCTCCAATTGGGCCAATAATGCAATTTCTCCTATTGTATAGTCATATCTGCCAAACTTATGGGACCACATCTTAAAAATGCTACAGTACAAATGTCTGAAAATTTGTATGCTAACAGTCAAGGGCCCTGGGAATAAGGCTTCAGTGGACCTTGTAACGCACCCTCAAAGGCAGCTGAGATATAGCGCCTCCAATTGGGCCAATAATGCAATTTCTCCTATTGTATAGTCATATCTGCTAAACGTATGGGTCCATATATTAAAAATGCTACAGTAAAAATGTCTGACAATTTGCATGGTAACAGTCAAGGGCCCTGGGAATAAGGCCCCAGTAGAACTTTTAACGCACCCTCAAAGGCAGCTGAGATATAGCGCCTCCAATTGGTCCAATAATGCAATGTTCTCCTGTTACTGTTTTGTCATATCTGCCAAACTTATGGGTCCATATCTTAAAAAATGCTACAGTAAACATTTTTGAAAATTTGCATGGTTACAGTCAAGTGAATAAGCCCCTAGTGAAACATTCAACGCACCCTCAAGGGCAGCTGAGATATAGCACCCTCAGTAGGGCCATGAATGCAATAGTTCAAGTCTATATTGTCATATATGTCAAATCTATAGGTCCATAACTTCAGAATGGTACCGTAAAAATGTCTGAAACTTTTCATGGTGATAGACAGACAGTCACACTGGGTATAAGCCTCTAATGAAACTTTCAACGCAACCTCAAGGACAGCTGAGATTTTGCGCCTCCAATAGGGCAATCAGTGCAATGGCCCATTCAACTGTATAGTCACATATGTCATATTTATAGGTCCATCTTCTAAATGGTACAGTAAACATGTCTGGTATATATATATATATATATATATATATATAATTTTCTTTTATTTATTTATTATAATGGACAAGTACATGTATAAGCACCCTGTGAAACTTTCAACACACCCTCGGAGACAACATGGTACAGTAACCAACAATGCAATGGCTCATTCAGTTAAGTCATATTTATTTGTATAACGCATTTCACAACACATATTGTTTCAGAGCAGCTTTACAGAAAATGCACGTTTTTCTGTTACAAAACCAGAATAGTCTTTATAGGAGTGGGTATCAGAAAGAACAGTTGAAGTATAGTACAAATTATAGTATTTACAAATACCATATATGCATTTAAGCAAACTTTGTGTGCATTTTAAAGCAATGAAAATTTAATAATTTTGTATCTGGAGTCCTCTATTCACAGGTGCTGGGTCATATGAAGTCTTCATAAGAGGCTAGATTAAAGGGGTCATATGATGTGATTTCAATTTTTCCTTTCTCTTTGAAGTGTTACAAGCTCTTGGTGCATAAAGAAGATCTGTAAAGTTGCAAAGACTAAAGTCTCAAATCCAAAGAGAGACACCTGAGACATATTACAGGGTGTCCGGGGGTCCTTAAAAAGTCTTAAAATGTCTTAAATAACGTTTTCCTAATATAAGGCCTTAAAAAGTCTTACATTCTGATTCGATGGGTCTTAATTATTTTTGGTCTCATTACCGCTAAAATATCTTCCGTCTGACGGACCTAATAACTTTACAATCATTGGACAGACCGAATAGTTTTTCTTCCCCGCGGCAAGTTACTGCGTCATCAGAGAGAATTGCAGTAAGTTAGCAGAATACAGAATACAAGCTC
>NW_015548273.1:466573-486897 GCF_001515605.1 Sinocyclocheilus anshuiensis
AAGTTAGCAGAATACAGAATACAAGCTCGCGCTGAAGCTCACTCTGTTTGTCTCGAGACGTCAGAACAAATGAGCGTGATAGCACACATAGAAACTCAGAAGAAACACACTGAGGTAAAAATTCACAATGTTTTGTTTATTCATAACATGATATAGTTAAATAACACCATGCCAGAGTGCACGCATTACGTGAAGTCTAGTGCGCGTGCGCATTTCGAGTGCGCTCTGCCTGATCACTGCATGATTCAGTCTATTAAAAAACATTCAGAATGAATTTTGCAGAAAATGTGTATATTTATACTCAAGTTCACACAGAAGAGTGCCTTTTTTTCTCCCAAAATTACCATATACAAATGTGATATTGATTTTTTACAACAGTTCAATAAACTGGAAGTTTTATTAAGAGACTTACGTTTTAGACACCATATTGCCTGTTTTTGCACTATTTCGCCAACAACAATAATTCCAAACAAAGCCAGAGCACTGTTTTGCGTCTCTGAGCAATGAATCGAATGAATCAACCGTTTAAATGATTCGGTTCTGTCGCAATGACTCACTTAACAGTGACTTACTGCCACCTACTGGCGGTTTTAATTTCACATTTAAAGTATCTTTTCTACACATTAAATATTACATATATGTATGTAATAAAATGTGTATTTCCATTACAGGTTTAGGTCTTAAATTTCATATAAGGTGGTATTAAAAAGGTCTTAAAAAGTCTTAAATTTAACTTGTTCAAGTCTGCAGAAACCCTGTTTTTGCAACATCATATGACCCCTTTAAAAAAAAATTATTCATTACTGCACTCAAAGGATGACATGTTCAATAATTAACGAATAATGTAATTAGATTTAATGGTGACAGTCCGTTTTCGCTCTTATCTCAGTGTTTACATTTTAAAATAGTTTATTGTTCGTTTCTGAAAGAGACACAAATAGAGACGGTCCCTAAGTAGAGCGTCGCGTTTTTAAGGTTGGACGGATAGCGTCAATAAGAAGCTGCGAATAAGATGCTGGATTCAGCCTCCTGTGGACTTCAACGGCTACCAAACGGTTGAAGGCCAAAATTACAGTTTCAGTGCAGCTTCAAAGGGCTCTACACGATACCAGACGAGGAATATGGGTCTTATCTAGCGAAACGATCGGTCATTTTCTAAAATAAAATGTATATGCTTTATAAACACAAATGCTCGCCTTGCACTGCTCTGCATGCGCGTCCATGACTTCCCGTAATATGTAATTACGTTGAAAAAGTCACTCTTGACGTAGGCGGAAGTACCGACTCGGTCAGTGTTACAAATGTGGAGAAGGAACAAACGTTCAAAAGTTGTTGTATGTTCAGTGACATATATTCAAATGTCTTTGTGTCAGTTTATTGTTTAAAATGGTCACTTCGTGTGCGTATCCTGGATGTTTAAATCTTTTGAAACCTAAAAGATATTTTTCGCTAGGAAAGAAAATTGTTACTTTTCATAGATTTCCTATACACAATCCTGAGCGATTGATGCTGTGGTTGCTCGCGCTGCACTTGGATATCAACACACCCGAACATTCTCTGACAGTTAAGAGAGTGTGCAGTGATCATTTTTTAGACGATGATTTCAAACCCTCCGAGCAAGGAAATCGCCGTTTTCTGAAAGCGTCGGCTGTGCCCATTACGTTTTTACAACAAGCAGAGGTATGCATGTTTTTTTGTGTGTTTTTTGTTTTTACTATATTAGATGCATTAACGCTTTTTTTCTTGTCAATGTGTTTCATAACGTAAACGTGGGGATGTTTATTTATTACTAATGTCTTCCTATCACTAAAGACGTGTTAAAATGTTTTTTTTTTACTCCTAAGTATCCGTCTCGTGGAAATCAAGAGTCCCTAGCAAAAGACAATGACGCTGAGCTGGAGGTCCAGGGAGCAGGAGTGTTTTTCGCTAATGTTCCACAGTCAACGGCAGTAAAGCAAAAGTACTCTGGTCCAGGAACTACCACGAGACAGTTTACAGATGCTCAGTCTAAACTTTGTTTAGTGCTCACAAGTCCAGAAAGTGTTGGAAAGTGGACAAAACCCTCAACATCTGGGACATATTATGCCCTCCCTGCAATACACTTCCACCAGTCTGTAAGTACCATCATTTGTGACCAGTTAACAAAGTAAAATTATGGTAAATTATGCTTTTGTTTTATACATTGGAAATAATATTTAATAGTATTTCATTTTTTGGTGACGTTGTATCCTTAAAAATGCACAGATATACTGTGATAAATGTACTAAATGGTACTATTTACATTACTAATTTATATTCAGTTATATTATAATTTATAAACCCAACTTTAATCCATGTAATTTCACAGCCCCCTGTGTATAATCAGGTTAACAGTCTTAATTTTGTCCAAAACTATAAGTCGATTAAGTTCAGTTACTCTAAAATCAATATTTTTACCTTCAAGCAAAATAAATAATCCACGCAGTTTCATTGAGTTTATTCAAGCAATTGTCAAGAACAATTGCTTACAGCTTTTACAAATGTTTCCAACAAATATTTTCAATTAATCTCATCTTCTCCAAGTTCAAATTCATCCGACATCGTTGTTTTACCTTTTAACTCCTTTTTTTGTAAACGGCGTTTGACAATGGGTGCTTCTCAAACAGAAGGCTGCATCCTACGAAGGCTGCATATCTCGGCTGCCACGTCATCAAACGTCACTGAAGGCCATCTCAATCGGAAGGATCCTTGGAAGGCAGCCTTCGTTTCGCATCCTTCATTCAGCTGAATTTGAAGGATGCATGGGATGTATCCTCCACGACCTTCAATCACCCACAATCCTTTGTACCATTCCATTTCATGAAAATAAACTGACGAAAAACGAGTCAGTACTGAGCTTGTCTGAATTTATTATGCAATGTAAGACAAAAAAATAATGTTTTCGGACATGAAAGAATGGATGTTATCTTTTGTTTTGGTGTAAATTACTTACTAAACGCTACACTGCCAATAATTTAAGCCACGGGGAGACTAGACGACTGTGATTCATTGTATTGCATTAATAGAAAGCAAAATAATATAAAGATTTGTAATACAAAGTATTTTTCCCAAACTAAGTTTTATTAGTGTTTTTGTGCCGTGACAGTGAGGGCGGGAACATATGTGACGTAGCCACACACACTTACTAGACTGTCTCATTCTAGCGTTTAATGCAGAAGAGGACTCTAGCCTACAAGACGCTGAAGGACTGAACTAGGAAGGACTCAGTCTCGGTAGGATGAAGCCTTCCATTTGAGAAGCACCCAATGTCTTTGCACGTTCGACTTGTAAACACTGAGTCGGTACTTCGCCTACGTCATATGTGACCTTTTCAACGTAATTACATATTACGTGAAGTCGTGGACTCGCATCGCAGAGCAGTGCAAGGTGAGCATTTGTGTTTATAAAGCATAAAATTATAATTTTTTTTTTTAGAAAATGACCAATAGTTTCGCTAGATAAGACCTCGTCTGGTATCGTGTAGAGCCCTTTGAAGCTGCACTGAAACTGTAATTTTGACCTTCAACCGTTTGGTAGCCGTTGAAGTCCACTATAAGGAAAATAATCATGGAATGTTTTCATCAAAAACCTTAATTTCTTTTCGACTGATAAAAAGAAAGACGTAAACATCTTGGATGACATGGGGGTGAGTAAATTAACAGGAAATCTAAATTTGAAAGTGAACTAATCCTTTAAAGGAGTAGTTCACTTTCAGAACAACAGTTTACAGATAATTTACTCACCCCCTTGTCATCCAAGATGTTTGTCTTTCTTTTTCAGTCGTCAAGAAATTGTTTTTTGAGGAAAACATTTCAGGAATTTTCTCCATACAATGGACTTCAATTTTTAACCACAAAAGCTTGTCTAGCACTAGCGCTGGGATGTGCGTCCGCGACGCTACGTACTACGTAATCACGTCGAAAGGTCACGCTCGACGTATGCGGAACTGCAGACCCAGTGTTTACTAGTGTGGAGAAGGAGGACCGCTCCAAAGTTGTTGCGTGTGGAATGACACAAAGTTATATGTCTTTGTGTCAGTTTTTTTGTTTAAAATGGTCCGTTCGTGTGTGTACCCTGGATGTGGAAATCGTTTTAAACCTAAAAGATTACGTCTGCTAGGAAATGAAGTGACTGCTCACAAATTTCCTTTAAAAAGTCCTGAGCGGTTGAAGCTGTGGTTGCTCGCTCTGCACCTGGATATCAACACACCCATACATGCCGTGGAACAGAAAAGAGTGTGCAGTGATCATTTTTTAGACGATGATTATCACCCCTCCGAGCAAGGAAAGCCTCGTTTACTGAAATCGTCATCTGTGCCCATAACGTTTTTACAGTAAGCAAAAGTATGTTTTTTACCCCGGGTATTCAGACTTGTATGGCTTGATATAACAAGATGACTCTTGCTGAAATATGTAGTAGAAAAATACATGAAGGATTTACATTATTTAAAGGTGACCTATTATGCAAAAATCACTTTCATAAGGTGTTTGAATACAGTTGTTTGGCCACAGTGTGTGAAAACAACTAGCCTATAATGGTAAAAATCCACCCACTCATTTTTTTTTTTTATAATCCCAATAAATCATAAACAGTCTCTCCAAACGAGCGGTTCCAGATTTCTCCCTACGTATATGTCGTCGTAGGGAAAAAGTCCCACCCATTTGTGACACAGCCCTGAGTGAGAAGCAGCAGTCCACCATTACTGTTTTCTTGCTGTAGCTGCTGGAGATACAATGTCAGCGCCAAAGAGGCATTACAAGTGTCGTGTGTTGGGATGCACCAACGAACATAGGAGACTCCATAGACTCCCTCCATCTGAGCCGCTGAGGACACAGTGGTTAAATTTAATTTTCAAAGGAAATGTCCTGGGAAAAAATGCAAAAGTACTATATGTTTGTGCCAGTCATTTCACGCCGGACAGGACTCCCTCGTAAACGAGGGTCAGTTCAACGCAGGATTGTCGCAAAGGTTGCTTCTGAAAGAGGGATCGAGACCAACGCTTTGTGTGCGAATGTCAGCTCCAGACAAAGTAAGTATCACGCGTCATATTTTGTTTTCCAAATGAAAGAGCTTCTTGGCACTCTGTAAGGCTAGTGTTGCTAAAGCTACCATTAGCTACCATTGACCATTGTCCTGTTTTCACTGATGCTGCCTTAAACGTGCTACCAGAATGATCGTAAATAAGAATGTGGTAGTTAAAAATTGCATATGAAAGCAATGTGTCGACCGCTTGAATTTGTCGAGCTCATAATCACAAGTGGGACTTATAAAGTTTGTGATAGCAGCACGCGAAGGCACCATGAGACCAGCTATCTCGTTATTTTTATCGCGCCGTGCCCCATCTGTGTAATTCATAAACGTGCATTTATTATGCACAGTACAATCAGATGACTGACTTTTAAACCAAGTATGTTTTCGGTAAAGAAAACAGGCTTGTACTAATAGACCAATTTCAGTGTTTGCAAACAGTGATGACATTTTTTTTGTTGGCGGAGTCTATCTGGTGGCAGAAAATGCCAGTTTTAACCTAGCAGTCTGTAACAAAGTTCGTAGGTCGGGAAGAAGGAGGTGGGAACCGGCGAACATTCAAACAAAACTTTAATAATAAAATAAACGCAAAATAGCGCGACAGCCCCTAGCGGACGACTGTCGCGCACAAACAGAACCAAAACACAAAATAAAGTCCAGGCCTGGTCCTCTCTCATCCAACACTGTCGTCACTCCTCCTTTTATCCTTCCGGAGCTCCTCCGTGGGACTCGGGACCGATGAGTGGCGCAGGTGTCGCGCATTAGAAATTACTCCACCGGCCTCGCTCCGTTCCCACGGCTCTCGGCCCCCGCCCCTCTCGTCACACAGTCTGTGCAAGCCATGGAATAAAAAAGGTAATTTTGAGTTTGTATTTAAAAATTCTGACTTTTTTTCTTGCAATTCCGAGATTATATCTCACACTTCTGATAAGAAAAATCAACTCGTCATTCTCCCTTTTCCCCTCGGTTCAGAATCATGAGTTTATAATTTTGCAAAATTACCCATGCATTTACTTGAATGAATGAGGCATTTATATGTACACTTGGACTGTAACATTAAATAAATAAAGGTTAAAACATTAAAAATGTTTTGAAAAACACATTGGTAAATGGCAAAGTTTTGGAATTAAACATTTTGTACTTGGTAAAATAATTTAAATAATTATTACCTAACTGTTACTATGAATCCTTATTAAAGGTAATCAGTGAATACTGTTCTTGGTTGTTGCTCATTGTGGGTCATTGTGCAGCATGTCTTTCCACGTCTTAGTCCAGTGAGTTCTTTGCTTGGGAGCTTTCATTTCTGCACTTGTAAAGAGAAAATAATGCATAAGTATTACTAAAGATCTAACTGAATGCACCAAACTGAATGAAATTAAATATACTGTATATATTGTAATAAAGCACATGTTGTTTGAAAGACTATTTACTTATTATTATTTACCCATTTAATTCTAGCACATTAAGTGGCTGTGTCCAGTATGATTGAAATTTAAAGTGTGTATCATCCTAATTAAAGAGATAGTTTACCCAAAAATGAAAATAATTTACTCCCTTTATGTCGTCTACACGTGACAAACCTGTTGGTTTTGATTACCAGAATTCTTCAAAGTATCTTCTTTTGAGTTCTGCAGAAGAAAAAAAAAAGTCAGGGGTTTGAACAAAAAATGAGGGGGAATTGATGTAATAATGTAAATGATGACACAATTCTGGGTTAACTATACTTTTAAGTAAATTGGTAGAAACACTTTTCACTAGTCATTACTGTGCAGAAAAATAACAGTGAATGCCACAATAAAATACTTAAAAAATACACCATAGCTTCCTGTTGGTCAGTTTGTCTCTTCAGTTAAGATTCCCCCCAATTGTTGCAGAAAACATTATATTACATAGTATAATCATGGTCAGTGCAGACATGTACTTGAACTTACTTTCTCATCAACTCTAACTGCTTGCTAATCCCGTCAGAGAAGTATAATAAAGATGATGTCCACTGTCTGACTCCAAGCACTGCTCGGCGTTCACAGGCGTCCGAGGAACTTCTGCCATTTCTTCTGCGATGACACTTCTCTTGGTTACTACAAAACATAGGTTAAAAGACATTTGTAGCACATTTAAGAGAAATATTCAATTATTCCTGCATGTCCCACATGCTAAGTGAAGAAGCAACTAAAGTAGCAACAAATTCTGATTCTGTGTTTTGTTGTAGTCGGTTACATGTGTTTTGGCAGTGGTGAGCACCTGTACATAAAAGTCTGCTTACATAGAAACGGTAAAAGCAGAACACAGCTACTACAAATGATCTCAGACATATTGATGCATATATATATATATATTTGATTGCAGTACATTGTCATCGTAAAAATCACTGCAACTAGCTTATATATTTATATATATATTTAGTTAACTGAGATTATTTGAAAAGAACGTTCTTCTATAGAATTATAATACTAATAGTACAAACAAATCCTCTTCACTCTTAACATCCTTGAAGTAATTACATTCAGTTACATTCATAAAAATAAGAATGGTAACTAAAACTACAAACCTTTCTCCTTGTATGAGCTGGACCGTCGTCATCATCCTCTTCTTCATCTGTTTGCGGGTCGGAGTGTTGTTCGTCAAAGTTTAGTGCAGTGTAAACATTCTAGACTCACATAACTGTACTTAGATCAAAGATCAAAAACATCTCGTTGATTTATATCATAATCGGTTTGCATAACTAAAGTTTTCCGGCAAATCAGCAGTGTCGCACACGAATTTAACCTTTTGCAAGTTTCATTATGAGCTTGCTAACTAAAATACTAAAATGTAAAAATGCATTTAAGCTTACCAGAAATATTTAATCAAAAGAATCCCATACATCCACATCTCTTGGTAAATAATCCATTGTGATTTGCTGTTATCACAGCACAGCAGATTGATGGAATAGGGGTTATGCGCAACAGACTTCCGTATTCTGTTAACCGGGTCTCGTCGCTTCCGGTTCAAGCGTTTTTCATATGCTTAGTTAAATATGAAGCAGTTTTACTCAAGATGCCTTCAAAGTAGATACCAATGATGATCATAACCAGTGTCCATCACATATGCGGACTGACATCTAAAAGTTTTTTTTATTTTTATTCTTTTCACATTTAGATATAAAAATTGAATAAAACGTCAGCAATAAAAACAGCTAGCTAGTTTAACTGATTATCTTAAAAGTCCATAGATATCGCTATTATTTAATACGGCTGTTAACACGTTCTCCGACATGCGGAAGCAATGAGACCTGTTTTCCGGGTTTGGTCATGTTCAACATATACCCAATTGCAATTCGGTCCTACAAATGGCGGCTGCACCACTGAAACTCCACCCTCTTCTGTAAAGGGAGGCGGGAGCACCAGCTCATTTGCATTTAAAGGGACAAACACAAAAATGGCGCGTTTTGGCTCATACCCTAAAAGTGGCTATTTTAACAAGCTATAAAAAATGATCTGGGGTATTTTGAGCTAAAACTTCACATACACACTCTGGGGACCCCAGAGACTTATTTTACATCTTGTAAAAAGGGGCATGTATTATTTTATATTTATTGATGTTGTTTGTCTTTTTTTTTTTTTTTTGCTTATTTATTCATTATTGACAGAGAAACTGGCTCAATAAATTAATGCCAATGATCGCTTTTCATTTGAACCGTTTTTACATGGAAAAAACATAATGCCTAGTATTTATGCGTGCACCACAAAACAACATGTGGGCGAGAATGACCGTGTTTTTCAAAGTGGAGGCTGGCCTGCGCAGTATATTACTGCAGCTGTGCCTGCTGAAGCGATTGAGGAAGGTGATCTAGTACAGGGGTTTTCAAACCTGTCCTGAAGGACCCCCTGCCCTGCACATTTTGTATGTCTCCTTCATCTAACAAAAACCTGATTACACTCATCAGCTCGTTAGTAGAGACTGCAAGAACTAAATTGGGTGTGTCTGATAAGGGAGACATACAAAATGTGCAGGGCAGGGGGTCCTCCAAGACGGGTTTGAAAACCCCTGATCTAGTAGACTAGGATGGTCAGTCCCATGATCTGTTCCTTTCAGATGATGAATTTAGTGAGGAAAGTTAGACATAGCTACATTTCAGTCGATATCCGGGGGCGTTTAGACTCCTAAAATAATAACTCCCTCCCCCCCCATAGTCCAAAATATGCATGAAACGATGTTAATTTTTTTAAATAACGTAAATATTTCATAGGTTTTCTACTACATATTTCAGTAAGAGACATTATTTATGTTATATTAAGCCATACAAGTCTTGAGTTGATACCCAGGGTTGCTTTTAAGAAATTTGTTTACAGTAATCTGTATATAGACATTTGGTTACGTTTATGTTGCTTTTCCAGTTGATTAACCTTAAATGCTTTTATTAATTTTGTGCAGTGTGTTTTTGGAAGAATTCTTACTTTGCTTGCATGTTGTAAATCTTTTTAGAGAACATCACATGCTGTTCAGAGTCACGTAGGGATACTAACAGACCCGGAAAACCACAAAACACGTGGACACGGATCTATCCTTTGAAACTCTACAAAGTCATTTCAGAAGCAAAGGTTTTGAATTTGTTTCTTTTTACAATGTTTATCTGTGTCTTGTATTTGAATCTGTTGGTGATGCTACGTATGATATTGAAGCTTCGAAGCATGTATCCAGCACGCAGCACAATATAGTGCAACAGTCGGGTTTCGAAAGTTAAAAACCCCATTAATTTTCTACATAGGGGACTTGATTTTAAACGATAGCTTATAAACCTTTCAAGTACTGTTGTGAGCTCCTATGTTGTTAATCGATGGCATGTGCTTTTGTTGAAGCCATATGTTCATATTATTTCAAATAATTTTTTTAAATAATTGTGTTTAACAGCAGAATTCGTGGTGGAAATCTACATTACCCATGATGCTGTACACAAACAGGGTTTCTGTGGATCATGAAAAGGTCTTTAAAAGTTTTAATTTGCCCTTCCACAAATTAATTAAATCCGAGCATAAAGTCTTAAATTCATAAAGCTATGGCAATAAATGTTGTGTTAATTGCAATAAATAAATAAATAAAGCATCAGTATTTTGTTTTCCAACACAAATATCCAAACATCTTTAAATTAAGAAGCATTTACAAATATCTGAATATCTGAGAAATCAATAATTAAAGTGGTGTGTATGTGTATATATGGGTTTCAATCAATATGACAAACTTCTTGAAAGGTAAGCTAAACTTCAAGTTAAAAGTATTCGTAATATGTTGAACCTTTTATTGAAAGTAGCCTACTTTTACTCGTTGAGACATGTTTTCACATTTATTGACCCGTAAGAGCTGTGTTGGTGATTTGAGGGAGGCGTGACGTGTGAAAGGGGCGTTTGCAGATGTTGTTTAAACATGCTTTACTTTTGTAGTTCCTCTGGATGAACTAGTAGCGCAGAAACTGCATACCTTACCTTTAGCTCAATTAAGCTGATTGGCAGATATTTGGCTGTTATTTGTTCTTGTTTTAATCATGAACTCAATTCGTTTTGATCAATTCCACAGAAAACAAGACATCTTATGTCTTTCTGCTTTTCCAGTAAACATATTTTGACTTAAAGGGCACAGTATGTAATTTTCACCGCTAGAGGGCACATATTCAAAACAAACAAAGAAACAAAGGTGTAGTTTGATGACGCCGTGATTAAGTGTGGAATCATGGGAGATGTCGTCTTCATCCCCACAGCCTATGCAATCTGACGGGACTTGGGCAGAAATCATAGTCATGGTTGAGCTAATGTATTAAAGATTTAAAAACGTCACAGTAGTATGAAGCAGGGTGGGGCTGAAAGCCGTGGAAGCAAAACGAGGTACGGTACATTCACACAAGGCGTCGGTGTCAGCGCTTGACGGAGGGCGTGTCTGAAGCTTGGCGCTAACACGATCGTCATAGTGACAACAGCCAATTACATTGGACCGCAATTGGTTAGCGCCTGAGCTAGGCTATTTGTATAAGGCGATCTGATTGGCTGACGCCTCCGTTGGCACTTGAAAAGTTGAGAAATTTTCAACTTCTGCCGCGAGCAACACCAGTGACGCGACGTCAACGGCCCCACAATTCAGTTCAGCAATGCATGACATCACCCATTCAAAGTAAATGAGAAGCATTAATGCTGACACCCTGTGTGAATGTACCGTTAATGAGAGACGAGCGTGACACATGGCTCGAAAAGCAGCGGAGCTTTTATTATGTCACAGTTGACCGCTTCCGCTCTTTCCGGTCATGCTTATGTGGGGTAAAGCAGCTGATTTATCATACTAGATACATTTGAGTGTGTTGAAAGTTCTGTTATTATGATATATTGCTACTCTGTGAGTTCGTCGCCTGTCTAATAAAACTATTAAAGGGGTCCTATTATGCTCTTTTACAAAGTCTTGATTTTGTTTTGGGGGTGTACTAGAACAGGCTCTCATACTAGGTTGTTCGAAAAACACATTCTTTTTCACATATTTTACATTATTACAACACCTCTCTCCCCAGTCTGGCATGAACGGCTCGAATAGTTCCTGTATCAAATGAAGGCTGAAATCTGAAATACGAAATGTGCTGTGATTGGTTAGCTGGGCCAGTGTGTGTTGTGATTGGCAGCACTCGGCGCCTGGTCGGGAAATGTCATGCCCCTTACCATAGCTGCCTGCGAGCTTCAGTGGAAATATTGCGTCAAAATTAGGGCTGCACGATAAATCGCATGCGATATTTAACGCGCATCTTATCAGTAAAGCCGGTTCTGTAATCAGCGGTAAATCTCCATCACCTGCCTTCAAAGCGTCTTTGGTGTTTCCATGGTTTCTATAAAACAAAACCGGAAATCGAGGGTGTATGACGTCATTGGCAGGTGACGCAATGACACTGTCCGTTACGCTAGTTAAAATTTTTGCTTACACTGTCAGAAATAAAATATACTATAATTGTATTTTAGCCGTTTACTGAGGCAGTAACCTCAAAAGTGCAACTATACCCCTAAAAGAGAGCATATTAGTACCATACAAGTATGCATGCTTTTAAGGGTAGATAAGTTACAAAGGTGCACCTTTGAGGGTACCTCATGAAAAATAAACATGGTGTTACATAAGTACTAAAATGTATTATTATTACCATGGTAAATTTTGGTTACTGCAGTTTGACTACAAATACTGTGGTTACTGAAATAAAACCATGGTTAACTTTTGTAAAAGGCTGCCAGGCTGTTATACCCCTCAAGGTGAAACTTTAGCATATTTTTTTCTGACAGTTTTATTAACAGCAATTACAGAACATAACACAATCCATTTGAACTTTTAACAACCAGTTTAAATAAATTTACTTGCACAAACTAGCCAATTTAAAATAAATATTACATGTACACAAAAGTTTGGGGTCAGTAAGATTTTGTAATATTTTTTTGCTCATGCTCACCAAGGCTGCACTTATATGAAAAAAAAAAACCCGTAAAAGCAGCTATATTGAGAAATATAACAATTAAAATAACTATTTTATATTTTAATATATTTTAAAATGTAATTTAAAATGTATCTGTGATCAAAGCTGGATTTTCAGCATCATTACTCCAGTCTTCAGTGTCACATGAGCCTTCAGAAATCATTCTAATATTTACTGCTCAAGAAACATTTATTATTATTGCTGCTTCATATTTCTGTGGAAACCGTGATGCATTTTTCATATATATAGTAATTCATTTTATTTTATATATAGTAACAATGTAATGTAATGTAATAATGTGGCAATGGTTTCTAAAGATCTACTTACGCTTCTGAAGCTTTTGGGAAACGCAGCCCTATTAAAACAAGCACTGTGAGCCATGCGTCAGCAGCGAACGCTGTCTGTGATTGATTGGTTCTGTCTTTCAGCATTTGCGTGTGTTCCGATGGGCAGGAGAAATGGTTCTATCCAACACAATTATTCGTTAATATAGTCTATTTTTCCACTTAGAACCTTATTTTATGCACCGATTTTTTTTGATAAGTACATAAATGGTTAAAAAATGCACTTTAGAATCGATATTTTTATGTGAGGATCGATCCTTTCGATACAACATCAGTATCATCGAAAGTATCGATACTGGAGGATCGATCCGCCCATCCCTACCCATAATGCACTGCAGCACGCATAGGGGAAGAGCTTTCGCGGGAGAGCCAGCGAGGCCATCCAGCTAGTTTGTTTCGCCAACTTTTGCAGTATTTTGATGTTTTAATTCAGAAGTGATCAACCGTGCATCTTGCAGGGGTTGTTGATCGACTGTCTTTTGAGAGGGATTGTTGAAAGAATACGCCAGGCGTTCAAAGGTAAGTACGTAAACTGTTGAAAAGATTGGCCCGCGTGTTGTTTATCATCTCTGCAGAGATTCGCTGAAAAGCATGCATGCCCTGCAGCGTGTTTCGCCTTTATACGCTTGCTCTGGCTTCAACATTCATGTTTTAAAGCCTCATGTTGGAGTATTTTATTTTTTTCATTTCTATCGAATAGCGAGCTAACGACAATAGAACGGCGCATATGTTATCAATATAAAACAGAATTAATGCAACGTTGAGGTTTTGGAGTATTGTATGGTATGTATGATCAGCCTGTGACAATATTAGCCAAAGATGCATGTTTATAGTCCTGTGACTGCATGCCATGTGCAGCAGTTGCTGAAGTACAGAAGCGTTTGCTGCAGCAGACAGTAGGATAAAGTCCATTGTGGAGGCTGATATGGTTTGAAATGGTAGTGTAGTTTTGAAGTATTTTAAAAACAACTCTAAATTATCGGAATTATATGAGATAAAATATCGGAGCAATGGGGATATTTTAATCACTAATATTGTGGAAGATATATAAGGATTTTTAAATTAGATCTTAACTTTTTGCTGCCGCAAATACGATTTATAGTTAATTGCAACATTTTGATGTGTTCTTTAATTTTTGTTAATTAAAAACGACTGAATAATTATATAACCGTTTAAAAAATGTATTTTTTTTCATGAAAAATATATTGTTAATTGTAATATTTTACGTGAATATAAAAAAAGCAATATCTCATATCTGTGAATGCTATTAATTAATCTAAAATGACTTTTGTTGAAAAACAAGGGCATACGAAGCAAAACATTACATAGTTTAATTTTCTACCCTGTGCTTCAAGGAAATCATTAGTTTTCATGTTTGAACTTGCAGAATTTCTCAAAAATGTATAACATTAATCCAAAAGTTTGCAATGCATTGCACTTGCACTTAAGCAAGGTTGGCTGTATAATATTGTGAAAATACAGTACAGGCCTGATAGAGAGCCTCAGGCCATTCTTATTGTTGAACTCTGCCCTATGGATAAATGTCCTCATTTCTCACTTTCAGGAGTGAAGTCTACAGAGGCAGTTTCACCGCTGGACTCAACGTCTGCCGCAGGTGTCCCAATGGCCAGTGAAGATTCCACAGAACAACTTCCAGGAGATGCAGCTGGTTCAGAAGCGAAGCCAGATGCAGTGGAGTCATGCCTGCTGGACGCCACTGATGCTGGTGTAAATGAACCAAACCTTCAAAACAGCCTGATGGAAAGCCATCAGATGGAGCAGGAGGAAGTAGAGAAGCTTCAAGGGGAGATGGAGGAAGATCTGGATTTAAGACAACAACCGGGTATGGACCATGAAAGCGGACCAGAAAAGGCCGATCTAACTGACCAGAACGAAGAAGAAAATTGTGCACAGGGACAATCTAAGCAGAAGAATGCTGAAGAAGTAGAGAAGAATGAAGAGAGCAAGATCGCAGAGGATGCAGCACAGTGTTCAGAAGAGCTTGTGATCGCTAAAGTCGAGGACTTCACCTATGAAATGGCAATAGATGTGGACCAGACTGAGGATCGCGATGGGAGGATGGAGGTAGATGGATCAGATGATGCAGGTTGGTGTGACCTTTTTGCCTGTTACTAGATGTGTCCTGTTGAGATGACCTGCAAACACATTTTGGTAGTTATTGATATTGATTGATGATTCTGTGTTTTGATAAATGTTCATTTCTGAACATTATTTCACAGCCATTGAAAAGCATTCAATGAAATTCAAAATGTAATTGAATCCCTAAATATGTTTTTAAAATGTTTTAATAATATATTGTAAATCAAATGCATGTTTTTAGATACTGCATAATGTTGCTGTATCGTTAATATTATTTATTTTTTATTGCCATTTAACTAAATAGAATTGAGGAACAGACTTGACTGTTTATTCTACATAATTTTTACATTTAACAGGAAAATCTTTTCCTAAATGCATAAAAAGGGAGAAAACGGAACCATCTGTTGTGGTGAGCACAGTCATTATTTTATGTTTACCATCGAAGTTCATTAAGTTTGCTTGTTAATCCATGTAGGAAGTGAACTCCTAAAACTAAAATCCTCTCCATCTAAATCCAGCAAACACAGTCAATGTTAAAAACTGAGTTGAAACCTCAAGTGGCCCAGCTCTCTGGTGCCCTACCAGTGAAGGTGAAGGATGAGCCAATGGATGAGGAGTATGAGAAAGTGTCGGAGCAACTTGGCCCAGTGGGCAACATTAAAGATGAGCCCAACACAGCAGCTGTAAGTTTCACCAGTGATTTCTGCCTTTTATTTGTTATTATTATTATTTTTTTTAAATAAAGGTTAAGATACCGGTATGATTTTTTTTTTTTGACAAAAGACTCTTATGCTCTCCAGGTCTGCATTTATTTGATAAAAAATACAGTAAAAACAGTAATATTGTGAAATATTGAATTTTAAAGGGGTCCTGTTATGCTCTGTTACAAAGTCTTGATTTTGTTTTGGGGGTGTACTAGAACAGGCTCTCATACTAGGTTGTTCAAAAAACACAGTTGAAAAAGTGAAAAAGCATAATAGGACCCCTTTAAACTTTTCTATTTTAATACATTTTAAAATGTAATTATTTCTGTGATGCAAAGCTGAATTTTCAGCAGCTATTACTCCAGTTGTCAGTGTCTCATGTTCCTTTAAAAAAAATAATTCTAATATGTTCACGTGACTTTTTATTATATATATAGGATGTAAAAATCTGTAAATATTTTAAAGGGTAAAATTTTAATAATTGTAATATCTACGATGTCTTCATGGTATGTAGTCTATAAACACATTTATTTACAAAACTGCTTATAACAAAAATATCTGTAATTTGGCCTATATTTTATTACTCCCTTAATATATTTAATAGGCCCAACATGTCTACATTAATATAATAAAATTCTATATGAATATCCTACATTTCTGCCACAATACCTCTGTTAGTGTTACAACAGTAAATCTATTGTAAATGTTGGTGATTTAAAAGTATTCTAACTGGATTGTTATCACAATATTTCTCCAGTTTTTCCACGTCAGTGTTGTTGAGAATGTTAGCGCTGTTTCATTTGGCTTTAAACTACTTCAAAATCACAGTGACATCTGTAGTTTGTATCGGAGACCTCCGCTCCAAACTCAAGACGCTTCTCATGGAATCTCACAGCACTGTTTAGTGGTTGTGTGATCGAGACATTTTGTTATACGAGTAGTGCAGTTCCGCTTTTGGAGCATTTATGAATTCTCGTGCGGTAAAGAAATGGCAGTTATCAAACTCGCGTTTTACTGATAGATACATCTGGCCTAAAATTTAGTGCTGTCACCTTGTGTTGACATTGTGAAACTGCATGATTTGTAAATTATGCTTGGCGGCCCACATATAATAAATTTCAATAGACAAGCTGCGGGCCGGACTTTGGACACCCCTGTGTTATGCCTTTACCATCACTTTTGGTATTTGGAATGCAATCTTGCTAAATAAAAAATTTTTTTTTTTTCTTCCACTACTGAACTGGAAAATTAACCCAAAATTCCCTTATTTGAATGGCAAAATGGTATGTAAAATGCAAAATAATCAATTAGATGAGTTAAATAATTGCAACAAGCCAAACCATGTGACAGGCAATGAAAACATGAGCTAAATTTACATTGCTTCGGGTTAAATAAGCAGTACTGTTAAGTAAGGTATAAAGTGTTTCATGGAATTTTGTATTTAAAAATTTTTTTTTTTTTCATGTTTTCAGGAGTTTAGCCAGACACCTGAAGCGATCAAGATCAGTGCAGTTTTCTCTGTAGGAGGAAATGCCACATCCATCGGTACGAGCCCTGAAAATATATTATAATGTTCTTTTACCATTTACTACATGGGTGAACATGATGATAAATGGTTCAATGAAATTTAAGTTACATGTTATATTTCTTCCATATTTTTCTTCATGTGACTGCAGCTCCAGCAGCCGTTCCAGCAAAGGCGACAGCACTCCCTACACTATCCCTTCGTTCTCTGGCCCCTGCCAATCCTATTGGTGTGGTCTGCACAGGATGTAACAAAGTCCTCTTAAAGGGACAGACGGCTTTCCAGCGCAAAGGCTGTCCTAAACTCTACTGTTCACCTCAGTGTCTCTGTAGCACCTCTAATGTGGTGGTCAAAATACCTCAGAAGAAACAATGTCACCACTGCCACAAGTATGCCTACAAGTCTTGCTTTTATTTTTTTCTAAAATGTAACTTTTAAAATGATCATATCAGGTGCATTACATTTTATTGCATTCAAGTAATTTTTTTAATATGAACTTTTTAACTTACCACCCTAAAACCTAATGTATTATAACAACATGCTCCTTTATTTTAAAAATGCAAAGAATAATATATAATAGAAATTGAAATGCAACAGTAGTGTTTAACATACCCTTTACGAATACAGATGCCTTTTAACAAGTTCTCTTTCCCTGCAGAGACATTCTTGACCCAAAGGATGTGATCATTGCCCCGGTGGACATGTCAGGGACTGTGAAGGAGTTCTGCAGTCAGAAATGCCTCAGCGCTTTAAGCCTCAAGTGCAGTGTGTGTCAGAAGACAGGAGTGGTGAGTAGACATCTCTATTTGTGCAGGTGTTTCCTGCACTGGATTGCCACTACTGAAAATGCGGCCCATAAAATGAATCATGTTTTGCCCCTAAAGGCCTGTTCACAACAAGACAAATGTAAACATGCCTTTTATAATGCTTTTATGTACTTGTGCATATGCATACCATGACAAAGGCTGCACTTCCGCTGCTCATAGTGCATTTATCTGCTTATAACATATGCATTTATCTAATGTATACCACGAAAGCACCTGAGATGCCACTGCTCATAATGCTTTTATCTACTTATACATATGTATACCATGTCTTGTTTCCTCCTCTTAGGGAACCAAGGTTACATTAGGTAACCGGAGACATTTTACTTACTTCTGTCACAAGTCAAGTAAGAAACTGAAAGATGCGCAGCGCCTGGTGTACTGGGCTCACCAGGTTTTAAAGGGGTCATATGATGCGATTTCAATTTTTCCTTTCTCTTTGGAGTGTTACAAGCTCTTGGTGCATAAAGAAGATCTGTAAAGTTGCAAAGACTAAAGTCTCAAATCCAAAGAGATATTCTTTATAAAAGTTAAGAGTTAACCACGCCTACCTAAAACGGCTCGTTCTAACACTCCCCCACATATCTACATCACTATGTGGGAAGATTTGCATAACGCCGCCCAAATGTTCACGCAAAGAATGAAGGCGTAACTTTTATTCTGGCTGTAGTATTGTTGCAGCCGCCATGTCGTGAAGAGCTGTGTGTTTCGTTGTGAAAGCGAAACTACTTTGTTTGGGCCGGCCGTGCCATTCTCAAGCCCGCCGCCTCCGCTCACGCTAGGCCGCCGTGTGTTTCGTTGTGAAAGCGAAACTACATTGTTTGGTCTTCAAAAGAGGACACGACTACAAACCAGTGGTTAAGTTGTATTTACAACACTGTTCCAGAACAGTTTAACCCAAATATTCAGATGTGTGCAGCACATTTTATGCGTAACATTTCCGTCACACGCTTGAGGTATTCGGCCAATCACAACGCACTGAATAGCTGGCCAATCACAGCACACCTCGCTTTTCAGACCGATGAGCTTTGTAAAAATCGACGCGTTTCAAAAAGGCGGGGCATAGAGGAGAAACAATAATGTACAGTATGTGGAAAATAATGTGTTTTTTTAACTTTAAACCGCATAAACACATTTCATTACACCAAATACACAAAATAATGTTCTTTTTAGCAGCATCATATGACCCCTTTAAGCGAAAATTGCACTCAATATTAGTGCCAAACATATTGGTGTGAACAGACCTTAAATTAAGGTGATCTGGGTACTGTGAAATAATGTCAAGACAACACATCTTCCTTTTGCATTATCTTTTCTGGATGGATTCAAAAACATATAACTCATTATTTAACTCATTATACCAACATTTGGGTTGGTGTTAAAGAATTGTGTTATAATAACCCCTACAAATACAACTCATTATATACACTATAAATACTTTAAAGGTGACAGACATGTAGATGTTTGTGAAAGATGTTTTCTCTGTTTTAGAGGGATGATTATTTTGAAATCATACCCTATTTATTGCATCAAAATTTGTTAATACTTTACTATATTTAAGGGTGGATAATTTTATCAGTTGTTTATTGCAACAGTACATAATTACAATAACTTTGTCTAGTGCTCTTTTGAAAGTTTATAGCATGATTTGTGAAAATTTAACTATACTGAATGACATGGCATAGACTTCTTCATGGCTAGTTTTTGCGTATTTCATTTAATTCTGTAACCGACTTGTTCTACATATATGTGTGTACTAGTGTTAAATGCTACTGTTTTTGACAGCGTTGATAACGTTTATGACAGATAATATCATGATAATTTTTGCGTTTCCCTACCGAATGTCGTATCCTGTCAGCAAAAACCTGTTCATGGGCTTTTTTGATTGCTTTCAGTTTAAGTGCCGGCGATGCAGTGTTGCCAGATATTGATACTAAAACAAACAAAAAACTAAAAGTGAATAAAAATAAACCAACATCATTTCCAATCTTTTGCAAATAAGATAAGATAAATATATTGCTAACTCTAAACTGCAACTTAATACTTTATTAACTTTCTAAAGTGTTAAATTAAGCGGAAAAGACAAGTCCAAAAACGCTTATAATACCTGGATCTGGCAACACGGGCTGCGCCCGCGCCCTCACTCACAACTCTCTCAAGCCTCGTTCACTCCGCCAGCATCTCGCTAGCTGGTTACGGGCCTGCTCTCTTTCTCTGAGCGAGAGCGGAGCGCGCTGCCGCTGTCAGTTAAAGGGGTCATATGATATTGCTAAAAAGAACATTATTTTGTGTATTTGGTGTAATGAAATGTGTTTA
>NW_015548273.1:487018-487235 GCF_001515605.1 Sinocyclocheilus anshuiensis
ATTATAAACGAGGCATTCGTTGCATCCAGTGGGGACATAATTATGGATTATAATAACTTATACTGTCTTTTTACGACTTGCATCGCATCACTTTCACAACGAAATACAGCGGCACACACGGCGGCCTAGAGTGATCAGAGGCCGGGGGCTAGAGTAAGGAACTGCCGGAGGGCTAGAGTGAGCGGAGGCCGGTGGGCTTGAGAACGGCGGGGGGGGG
>NW_015548273.1:487975-491986 GCF_001515605.1 Sinocyclocheilus anshuiensis
TAAAAGTTACGCCTTCTTTCTTTGCGTGAACATTTGGGCGGCGTTATGCAAATCTTCCCACATCGTGACGTAGATATGTGGGGGCGTGTTAGAATGAGCCGTTTTAGGTAGACGTAGTTGACTCTTCACTTTTATAAAGAATATCTCTTTGGATTTGAGACTTTAGTCTTTGCAACTTTACAGATCTTCTTTATGCACCAAGAGCTTGTAACACTCCAAAGAGAAATCGCATCATATGACCCCGATGGTGAGTAGGGTACAATAGAGATTACGCTGTGAATCCACCGATATCAATAAGAACAGTGCGCTGTAAAGACAGAAGGAAAACGAAACTTTTCTAACTCATTGTTTTTCAGCTTTATTATGCATGCGAATGATTTACTCGAACGATTAATGGTTGGTTAGCTACCGTTTTTGTGCCTCATCCCCACCCGCAGAGCGCGCTGTTCATTCGGTTACATACATGGTAAAAGCTCCCCCATCAATGTGATAAAAATAGCTTCAAGCTTCATCCGATTCATTCACTTTTCATCGCTTTTGGAAGATGGCACACTGCACGTGTGAGGAAGCTCTTGGGACGGTCCTGGACAGCGAGGAAGAATTCACCTTTTCCTCAGAAGAGGAGCAGGAGTCCAATGATGAATGGTCGCATTTTGAAGAGCGACTTGATCCAGCCGAGGATGTCCTTTCTGATGAGTAAGTCATTCATACTTTTAGTTGTCATGTCATTTTTAAATAATCATGCACATATTTTACTAGTTTCTATATACAGTGGGTACGGAAAGTATTCAGACCCCCTTAAATTTTTCACTCTTTGTTATATTGCAGCCATTGAAAAAAAATTAACTTAAATGATTTTAGCAAATGGCTGCAATATAACAAAGAGTGAAAAATTGAAGGGGGTCTGAATACTTTCCGTACCCACTGTATATGTCTGTCATGGATATAAGTTAGGACATAATATAACTCGTCGTTACATCTAAATGTTGTACAAAACGAGTAACTTTTGTGCTGTATAATAAACTATTGTTCGGTTTGAGAGTTTAAAAAAAAAAAAATTTTATTAATCAAGGATGCATTAAATTGATCAAAATTGGCAGTGAAGATGTTTCAAAATGTCCATTTCAAATAAATGCTATTCTTTTGAGCTTTCTATTTATTAATCAGAAATGTATCACTGTTTGAACTAAAAGTAAGTAGTGCTAATAATAAGAAAGGTTTCTTGAGCACCAAATCAGCATATTTGAATGATTTTGAAAGGATTGTGTGAACTGAAGATTGAAGTAATGGCTGCTGAAAATTCAGCTTTGCCAGAATAAATTATATTTTAGAATAAATAGAAATTTTAAATTATAATAAAATTTCACAATATTACTGTTTTCACTGTAGTTTTGTTTAAATAAATGCAGCCTTGGTGAGCATAAGAAACCCCAAATTTTTGAAAGGTAGTGTATATTGATATAAATAAGAAATAATTATTTACACTTTACTGTAAAATAATGCCGTATCAATTTAGCTTATTTGTGAATATCTGATCAGCCGTTAATGTTTTTAGGTTGCTATAAATGTGCATGTGTTTTTGCTATGAGTGCAATATTAGCGATTAGTAATGTTAAAAAAAAATAGCTTTGATCCTGTTATCATCATGCTCACAGGTTTGTTTGTTTTTTTATAAAACAGAAATGAGGAGAACGACAGTGACCACCAGATGCCTGTTGCAAAGAAAGCCAGGACAAACAAGCAGTCTGCTCTGACATGGAAAACAGAGACTGAAGTCGACTTGGTTCCACAGACTCTGAGATTCGTGCCCTCACGGGATCCCGGACCGCAGCTGTGGTCAACTGACTCGTACACTCCCCTCAGTCTCTTCAAACTCTTTTTCTCTGAAAGCGCTGTCTCAACTCTATGCTACAACACAAATGCCCAGGTCGCCAGGTCAATTGAAAGGGGTCGCAAATACAGGTGGACAGATGTCAGTGTTAGTGAAATGTACCGTTACTTTGGACTCATATTCTACATGGGCATGGTGAAGTTGAGCTCCATCAATGACTACTGGCGGCAGGGCAGTCTTTGCTCTGTGCCTTTTCCCGCCACAATCATGTCAAGGGACAGATACCGCTCCATTTCATGGAATATGCACATGAGTCACCCAGCTGCGGACAAGGAGAATGACAAAAAGAAGGGCACAGATGAATATGACTGGCTTTTCAGGGTCAAACCCCTCATGGACACGATCCGTCTTGCGTGCAAAACTATTTATCATCCTAGAAGAAATTTAGCTGTGGATGAAAGAATGGTGGCATGCAAAGCCAACACAGGAATGACACAGTACATGAAAGCCAAGCCAACCAAGTGGGGCTTCAAGCTGTTTGTCCTCACCGACTCATCAAATGGATATACTGTTGACTTTTCTGTGTACACAGGAAAAAACTATGTTGCCACAGGCAATGGACTGCCATATGATACTGTGATGTCTCTCATGGACAAAAAACTTTTGGGATCTGGGTACCATGTGTACATGGACAATTTCTACACAAGCCCAAAGCTCCTAACAGACTTGATAGACATGAGGTATGGCGCTTGTGGGACTTACAGAGACTACAGGAAGAATAGCCCACAAAATGCAGCTAATTCACTGACTAAAAATTCCCCCAGGGGATCCATTAGATGGATTCGCAATGGTCCGCTTGTGTTTGTGAAGTGGATGGACACACGAGAGGTGTCTGTGTGTTCCACTATTCATCCTGCGTACACAGGAGACAACGTGCAGAGGAGAGTGAAAACACAAGATACATGGAGCTTAAAGACTTTCCCCTGTCCCGCACCTGTTACTGCATACAACCAATACATGGGGGGCGTTGACTTGTCCGATCGGCTGTTGCAATACTACACCGCACAGCACAAAACCTTGAAATGGTACAGAAAGATCTTCCTACACTTCTTGGACATTGCTGCCACCAACTCTTTTACAATTCACAAAGAGCTATATGGCAACATGACCTACAAGGAGTTTATGGAGCAGCTTATCACAGAGCTCTGTGGCGTGTCACCTAAAATCCCAGAGAAACGGGCCAGCAGTGACCATGTGCCCGTTCCAGGAGCTCTGCTGAGCACTGATACCAGGAAAGTTGCCTCTAGTGGTCGGCGAATCTGTGTGCACTGTAAAGCAGCGCATGGAAAGAAGCAGCAAACTCCTTGGAAATGCCAGGCGTGCGATGTGCACTTGTGTCTTCAGTTGACCAGGAACTGTTTCCAGGAATGGCACAAAGCTCTATGACGGTGTTAAAAAATGTGGTTTTGACCTGTCTTTTATTTTATCTGTGTTTCTTTCCGTCTGCATTGTTGTACACTGTTGTAAATAAACTGCAAGCAAAAACATTCTTTCTTTTAAGTCTTCTCACATTTTTTTTTGGTTTCCTCAGTCGCATCCCACATTGATAGGTCTTTACCTTTACCTACCTGATGTGAAATACATCAAAACAGTGAAAAAAGTGTCACACATACACTACCGCTCAAAAGTTTGGGATCAGTAAGACTTGTAATGTTTTTTAAAGAAGTCTCTTATGCTCATCAAGGCTGCATTTTTTTTAATAAAAAATACAGAAAAAAAAAACTGTAATCTTGCCAAATGTTATTACAATATAAAATAATGGTTTCTATTTTAATATACTTTAAAATATAATTTATTTCTGTGATGCAAAGCTGAATTTCCATCAGTTCATTACTCCAGTATAAAGTGTCACATGATCCTTCAGAAATCATTCTAATATGCTGATTTATTATTAGAATTATCAATGTTGGCAACAGTTGTGCTGCCAAATATTTTTTTGGAAACTGCTATACTTTTTTCAGGGTTCTTCGATTAATAAAAAGTTTAAAAGAACAGCGTTTATTCAAAATATAAATATTTTCTAGCAATATAAATATTTGCCGTCACTTATCTTTTTAATTTCTTTCAAAAAAAGAAAGAATAAAAATTTACTGACCCCAAACTTTTGAACGGTAGTGTAT
>NW_015548273.1:492770-496954 GCF_001515605.1 Sinocyclocheilus anshuiensis
TCTATTTTAAATAAATGCTCTTCTTTTTAACTTTTTATTCATCAAAGGTTCCAAAAAAATATTAAGCAGCACAACAGTTTCCAGCACTGATAATAAATCAGCATATTCGAATAATTTCTGAAGGATCATGTGACACTAAAGACTGGAGTAATGATGCTGAAAATTCAACTTTGCATCACAGAAATAAATTATATTTTAAAGTATATTAAAATAGAAACCATTATTTTATATTGTAATAACATTTAGCAAGATTGCTGTTTTTTTTTCTGTATTTTTGATCGAATAAGTGCAGCCTTGATGAGCATAAGAGACTTCTTTAAAAAACATTACAAGTCTTACTGATCCCAAACTTTTGAGCGGTAGTGTAAGTTAAATGTTTTGTTTTATGTGAATGAAAGGACAAGATGATTTTCACAACATGTAACCGGCTCTGGTCTATGAAATCCAGTAATAAAAACTATGTATATATTTATATATTAAATTATTCCAATATGCTGATCTGGTGCTCAAGAAACATTTCTTATCAATGCTGCTTAAGTTCTCACAAATCTGTTTTTTTTTTTGTTGTTTTTTTCTTTGCTTTGTCAATCAGTTTTATGGAGTGTAGATTTGGGGAAAAAAAAATTCAGTATCCTATCTGACTGGATGTTCTTGTGATGCGTTTACATTTCTTATTTTATACTTCTGTAGAAAACACTATTGTTCTTTACATTATTTCTTAATGTTTTGGTTGTTTTATTTGTCTGTGACAATTGTGTATGGCTGCCTATAAGGACTATATAGAAATAAAATCTTTAAAAGATCTAAAATGTTGTAATTGTATTTCTCATAGACTTTCACTCACGAAGTGAACTTAAAGGGCTCCATCCATAAGCTGTGCAGCAACAGCTGCTTCAAGCAGTTCTGCTCCTCCAATAAACTGACTATGAACAGCTGTGTCAACTGTGGAGGATATTGCAATGGCACAGACAGTCAGTGTCCATCTCTGCAGATAGAGGGCAGTCTTATGAAGTTCTGCAAACAAAACTGCCTCATAGGCTTCAAAAGGGTAATGTCAAATTAATAACTAAATAATGGTCCGTTCATTTGTTGAAAGTCATTATTAAATAAATTGATCTTTCTTTGTAGAAAAGTTTGAAACCTGTCACCTGCAAAATTTGCCGTACCATGCGCCCGGTTGCAGAAATGGTGGACAGTCCGAATACAGAGGGAATCAGGGAGCTTTTCTGTTCAACTTCCTGTGTCACAGCGAATAAGGTTCAGACTGTCAGTTCTTCAGGTAACAACCAGTTGTTCACCAAAATTCCGCATTCTAAATGATCTTCTCTTGGTGTTTTTTTTTATTTTTTTTTAAGTATACTCATGTCCTTTTTGTTTGCATGTTAACAAGGTGCTCCAGTGGAATGCAACAGCTGCAAGCTTAAACTAGTGCCTCAGTACCATCTAGCCATGTCTGACGGAACCATCCAAAACTTCTGCTCCTTTTCATGTGTAGTATCATATCAGGTAGAGTTTACTGATCTCTAATTCAAAGGGGACATCGGATGCAAAATTCACTTTTACATGGGGTTTGCATATAAATGTGTCTTAGCATTGTGTGGACACAACCACCCTACAATAATAAAACATCCATTTGCTCCTTTTTTTTTAATCCCCAAAAAAACCTAAACACTCTCTATGGACTATATGCATAGTTACTTCCTGGTTTTAGATAAGCCAGCTCAGTCATTTCTGGTCAACTGTCAAGATGTCTACATAATCCATTTTCAATTTGAAGAAAAGTGTTGTCTAAGAGGACCAAACGTCCATGTATACAGTTTCAGGAATGACAAACCTGAGTGTAAAAAATGAAGCGAGTGAATCCACTAAATTGTGATGCAAGTCATTGCTATGATTGACAGTGATAGCTGTAGCAATGGATGGAGCAAAACATCTGACAAGCCGATGTCAGAAACAAAGCTGTGCATTAAGTAATTCAGACTAAATTCAGAGTAACAAAACTACAGCAGCAAGTCTGTGTTAGATGAATGTATTTAGCAGCTTCTACAGTTAAAGATAAAATTTAATGTAATTTTTTAATTAAATCTAAAAATATTTCAAAAAAATGTAATGCATTATATAATTGTTATACCATTAATAATTAACTTATTTAATTTGTAGTTAAATAATTAACCCTTCTAGGCTGGGCTTAATTTCTTTTTTAAATGACATGAGACTTTGTGACTTCCTGCACTTGCTATACTTTATACTTCAGTACAGTAAAAGTACTAAAACTTGTTATAGTCGTGGCCAAAAGTTTTAACAGTGACATAAATTTTGTGTTTTGCAAAGTTTGCTGCTTCAGTGTTTGTAGATTATTTTTCCACGTTTCTATGGTATACTGAAAAACAATAAGCATATCATAAGTTTTAAAGGCTTTTATTGGCAAAAAAAATATGAGTCAATATTTACAGTGTTGACCCTTGTTCTTCATAACCTCTGCAATTTGCTCTGGCATGCTGGATATTAGCTTCTGGGCCAAATCCAGACTGATGGCGATCCATTCTTGCCTTATTAGTTCTCGGAGTTGATCACAATTTGTGGGCTTCTGCTTGTCCACTCGCCTTTTGAGGACTGACCACAGGTTCTCTATGGAATTGAGATCCGGGGAGTTGCCTGGCCACGGATCCAAAATTTCAGTGTAATGATCTTCGAGCCACTTCTTTATCACTCTTGCGTTGTGACATGGTGCTCCATCATGCTAGAAAATGCACGGATCATCACCAAATTGCTCATGGATCGTTAGAAGTCGTCGCTCTCGCAGGACGTTTTGATATTGTTTGATATAGAATTATGAGAGAGCCCACTCCCTTGGTTGAAAAGCAACCCCACACATGGATGGTCTCAGGATGCTTCACTGTTGGCACGTCACAGGACTCATGGTAGCGTTCACCTTTTCTTCTCCGAACAATCGATTTTCCAGATGTCCCAAACAGTCGGAAGGGAGCTTCATCAGAGAAAATAACTTTGCTTTCCTCAGGAGGAGATGGTCCTGGTGCTTGCTGGACACTCTGGGACGTCCTGAAGACTTCTTCACTGCAGTCAAACCTCTCTCCTTGAAGTTCTTGATGATCTGGTAAATGGTTCTTTCAGATGCAATATTCTTTGTAGCAATTTCCTTGCATGTGAGGCCATTTTGATGCAAAGTGATGGCAGCTGCACATGTTTCTTTGGAGGTAACCATTGCTAACAAGAACAATGTTTGGAAGCGCTTCTTCCCTCCTTTTATAGCAATCAGTCTGGTCTTACAATCTAATTAGTATGATAGTGATTTCACCTGACTAGTACTTAGTCACACTTTCACATGTGCTGCTGATATGATTAGTCAATTAATGTTAGCTGGTCATTTTGTGTCAGGATAAAAATAAAAACAGAATTTTTTTTTTTGTGAAAAGTACATTTGTTTGGCCTATGAAGCTTTTAGCAATTATTTAAAATGCATGTGATCACTCTACACAATAATCTAGAAACAATGTTAATAAACACCACAACAGCTTAAGCAGCAAACTTTGCAAAACAAAATTTGTCCCTGCCAAAACTTTTGGCCACGAATGTACATTTGATAATAAATCCAAAAGCAAGATATGAACAACAAAATAGCGAGTTGAAATGGCAGCTGAGCTATTAAGTGATCCTCTGCTGCCATATACTGGTTATAATGCTAATTTCATGTCATTTAATAAAGGCTTTAAAATATTATGTTTAAAAAAATGTTCATGACTATGAAGGTATTTATCGATTATCAAGAATACCATTTGATGTCATTTATGAGATAGCATCGCTAGCTAGCTAACATTAGCCTAAACAGTTATGATAGTGTTTAGTTGTCAGCATTTAAATGTACAGTTATGTGTCTAGCTAACTGAGACTTGTTATAGCACTTGCATATCATTACTCTCTTGTTGATTTTGATTGCTTCCATTGTCCTCATTTGTTAGTCGCTTTGGATAAAAGCGTCTGCTAAATGACTAACGTTAAATGTAAATGTAGGTACTCGCCTGGGATTACCAGCCTCAGCATATACAATTATATGTTGTTAAATAACATGAAACTGTATGTTAATGCCACTATAATCATTGTTGCAATTATTTTGTTTCTCAGTTTCTGACAAGAACGAGGCAGGAGAGGTTTCTGTGAGGGTCTCA
>NW_015548273.1:497471-501806 GCF_001515605.1 Sinocyclocheilus anshuiensis
TGTGCTGTGATTGGTTAGCTGGGCCAGTGTGTGTTGTGATTGGCAGCACTCGACGCCTGGTTGGAAAATGTCATGCCCCTTACCATCGCCGCCTGTGAGCTTCAGTGTAAATATGGCGTCAAAATCAAATCAATTTGAGCGCGATTTAAACCCAGATGACTGTAACCACTCTAAGTTCGTCTGCCTTGGGAAAGCTAGCGTGTCTCCGACATAGTGATAACACTAGTTGCCTTCTCTAGTGCAGCTCAACCTGGTCTCCTCCCACTCGTCGGTATTTGTGATATCACAAATCCCGGAAAATATGCGTTGTAGTCCAAACGAGTCGTTCGTTGTAGTTTTTGAAAAATGATTTCTGTTAAATAAAAGAATTGGACTTTGAGCTTTGTAACTTCGCAGATCTTTTTTTTATACTCAAACAGCAACATTACAGACTAACTAAAGTTGAAAAAGTAAATAATTTCCCTTCTAGGCTGTTGGTGTCTGGGCTTAATTATTTTTATTATTTTTTTAATGACATGAGACTTCGTGACTTCCTGCACTTGCTATACTTTATACTTCAGTACAGTAAAAATCCTAAAATTTGTTATAATAGTCATGTTATAATAAATTCAAAAGCAAGACGTCGAAAAAAAAAAAACTAGGGAGTTGAAGTGGCAACTGCTGTGATCCTCTTCTGCCATCTACTGGTTATAATGCTAATTTCATGTCAATTTCATCTGAAGAAGTCTTTGTTTTCCACCAGGAGACATTTTTGGCACATTTATCATGTCATCTTTATGAATGAAAAGTGAATCTTTAAAGTGAATTTCACTGCACAGCTGTAGCATTGAGAAATAATAAAGGCTTTAAAATATTAAGTGTTTTAAAAACTGAAGGTATTGATTATTAAGAATACCATTACGAAGTCGTTTACGAGATAGCATCTCTAGCTAGCTAACGTTAGCCTAAAGTTACGATAGTGTTTAGTTGTAAGCATAAAATATTGTTAAATAACATGAAACTGTATGTTAATGCCGCTATCATTATTTACGGTTTTGCAATTATTTAGTTTCTCAGTTTCTGACAAGAACGAGGCAGGAGAGGTTTCTGTGAGGGTCTCATGAGTATCTAACTGTATATACCTCAACATCAAATGATGCTTCCACGGAAGTTTACGAGCTGGCTTATCTTTATGCGGAAGTTCTAAGGAACGCTCAGTGCATATGGTCAGAGATTATTGTCTTACTATAGGGAGATGAGAGGGTCTGTATTACTTACTATTGGAGAAAGTGTAACAGTCAACTTGGATCAGGTGTGCCTTTATAACCAATAATACTACAGCCTTGACGTCAATGAATTTCAGTCAGAGTTGTGTGACACTCAATCGCGTTTATGGATACCATAGGAATGAATGAGAAATGCCGTAAGCTGTATCCCACCTGTCGCAAAGAGTCAGTGACTTTTCTTATAAAACTGCATTTTTTTTTGGTGTAAACTATAAAAATTGTTCAATCCAAAAGTATTGATTAGTGTAAAACATGTTGGAGATTAGCTGACAGGCTGTTGGTTTATTAAATGATAAGCTGTTTCCTCTAAAAAGATGTTTTTCGTAGTAGTAGTAGTAGTAAAGGGATAGTTCACCCAAAAATGAAAATGCTGTCATTAGTTACTGACCCTCATGTTGTTCCAAGCCCTGTAGACCTTCGTTCATCTTCGGAACACAAATTAAGATTAAGAAGGTCTGTTTTACTTACTATTGGGGAACGCTTAACAGTCAACTTGGATCACGTGTGCCTTAACCAATCACATTACAGCCTTGACATCATTGAATTTCAGTCAGAGTTGTGCGACACTCAATTGCCTTTTACGGATACCATAGGAATGAACGAGAAATGCCGTAAGTTGAATCCCACCTGTCGCAAAAAGTCAGTGATTTCTCTTATAAAACGGCATTTTTTTCGGTGTAAACTCTAAAAATAGTTCAATCCAAAAGTATTGCTTAGTGTAAAGCATGTTGGAGATTAGCTTATAGGCTGTCGATTAATTAAATTATCCTCTAAAAAGCTCTTTATTCAGCGTAGTGAAGCCTCTCCTCCATTGACATCCATTCAAAAAAACGGCCTCTTGTCTCCTTTCCCACGTACTGGCAAACCGGAAGCGTTAGCATTAGCAGTTACGCTTTTTTGGCTAAAGGTTGCAGGCTTGCCTTCTAGTGTCTTTGATATGGTAAATTATGAAGCGTTTTCATTTCCTGAGCAGTATGACGTCACACTGCTCAGGCCCCGCCCTCGGCCAGTTGTACTGTGTCTGCCATTTTCTTTGCGCTCCAACAGCTTTAGCGTCAACAATGTCTCGAAAGCAATGCAGGTGTTTTGTAGTTGGATGTAAAAGTGAACATAGGAGTCATCATATTCTCCCGACACCAGAGCCACTGAGAACGCAGTGGGTTCGTTTTGCTTTTAATGGTAACGCGCCACCGAATACACCTCAATTCGTTTATGTCTGCGCAAATCGTTTTACTCCAGACTGCTTTCTGAATGAGGGACAATTCAAGGCAAGTTAAGACTCAAGGATGGATCAATACCCGCTGTTCGTGATTCAGCTGCACCTCCAGAAGTAGTAAGTCTCACACTTTATATTTATGATTGTTTGCAAGTCGCCTTTCCTATATATATATATATATATTTGAATGTATAGTGCCCTAATGATAGCGACTCGCTATTTCTGTGAAATCGTTATTTTGTCCAAAACGCATTACTTTATGAAAAGGATTTGTGTTGGGAATGGCGAGTGGTGTTAACAGCCCTACGGAAGAGAGGGGTGGGATGAGCAGCAGCTCATTATCATTTAAAGAGACATACACCGAAACGGGTCGCTGTGTACAGAGCTGTTTTTGACAAGGTAAAAAGAGTGTTGTTTTACACGACCATTGAGGAATTTTGACCAAAGTATGTTCCAGACAGTTCATGAAGACCCTATAGAATCATACCAACATGTGGGAAATGGGCATCCGATGTCCCCTTTCAAGATATGTCATTCACAGAAGTAGAGCTATTTTGTTATATTTGAGTTTTTTTTTTTGTTACTTCAGGAGTCCTTCAGTAAGACGAAACCTATCTTGCCGGTAAATGCTGTAACCTCTACAAGCAACAACACATCTACCCTAAAACCTGCTGCCCCCAAACCTGCTTCCTCAGACTCCAGCTCATCAGTGAAGACTACCACTTCCAGTGGTTTGGCGCAGACAGTCACCAAGATCCCCTGCTCTCAGTGTCTGAACTCATTCTTTCACAGACCAGAGCTGCTGGAGTTCAAGGTACTCCTGTTTACTAGTTTAGACGGGCACTAATAAATGGTACTAGAACTGGTACTGTAATAGTGGGTGTTTTACAGGCAAAAGTACTTGGCATAAAAATGTTCTGATGAGGGGAATTCCAAAAGTTCAAATGGATTTCCATTAAACTTAACTTAAGGCACATGACATCGTCTAGAAATAAATTACAGTTTGTGTTTTATATATTTATGATTTGGTGGGGGGATTTGTATATATAATTTAAGTGCAACAATATGCGCAAAATTTGCAGATACAGATAATCATTATTTTAAAGCCAATATTTGGCCATTTGTTAGATAGCAGTCTACATTTTGTGAAGCTAGTAACCAAAAAAAAGAGAACAAATCTGTAAGTTAAAGGGATAGTTCACCCAAAAATGAAAATTAGCCCATTATTTACTCACCCTCAAGCCATCCTAGGCGTATATGACTTCCTTCTTTCAGATGAATCCAATCGGAGTTATATTAAAAATCGTCTTTGATTTTTCAAGGTGTTTAATGGCAGTCAGCGGGTGTTGCAGTGCTTCAGTCCAAAAGAAGTGAAATAAAGCTCATCCATCCATAATAAAAAGTGCCTCACACGGCTCCGGGGGTGAACAAAGGCGTCCTGTTGCGAATCGATGCGTTTTTATAAGAAAAATATCCATATTCAAAACGTAATAATCACTTTAATCTAGCTTGCGCCAACAGTTGTACATGGAAGCAGCTACGGGCAGATGACGTAAGATGTCGGTGTTGCGCATGCGCCGATGAGTCTCGTGAAAACCAAAGTTTGTTTACAGGAGCAAAGGAAGCAAAGTTTCCTTACTTTAGCAAAGGAGAACCAGTCTCCTCTTGGCTTATATCGAACTCCTCCAACATTCTTCTTTACAAATCCTCATTTTGTACTTCTAATTCGTGACCGTTGTTTTGTTTTGATCTCTCCCCTGCACATTTCTGAGCGGCGCATGCGCAACGCCGACCTCATACGTCATCCGCCCGGAGCTGCTTCCGTGTACAACAGTGAGCGCAAGCTAGATTAAA
>NW_015548273.1:501816-502388 GCF_001515605.1 Sinocyclocheilus anshuiensis
GTAATTCATGGGCTAATTTTCATTTTTGGGTGAACTAACACTTTAAGTCTCTGCCATGGAGTACAAAATCTTGAAGTAAGCACTTTTATTTTTATTTCAGTCATTTTATTTGTTTAAAAATAAATAGACCATCTAGAAATAATGTGGCATGTAATTTATTAATTACAGGTCTTAAATATATTAACATGTTTTACTTATTAGAACAGTATCAATAATTTAAAGGGGTCATATGATGTTGCTAAAAAGAACATTATTTTGTGTATTTGGTGTAATGAAATGTGTTTATGACAAAAGAATAGGGTCCTACAACTGCGGTCCTAGAACTGCAGCCTCCGGGCCCCGCCTTTCTGAAACGCGTCGATTTTTACAAAGCTCATCGGTCATCGGTGTGAGGTGTGCTCTGATTGGCCAGCAATCCAGTGCGTTGTGATTGGCCGAATACCTCAAGCCTCAAGCGTATGACGGAAATATTATGCCCCTTACCATATTGTGATGCCCTGTCCGGCCGGAGCGTAACATAAAATCATGTCTGCATTTGTGATCAGAGAAATGACAAACAACAAGCGCTACTC